>NC_137454.1:19895489-20014048 GCF_964235325.1 Thermobia domestica | reverse complement strand
CAAATAATTCTAGCAGAAGCGTATCTTTCATTATTTTTAAATTGACTTGTACATAGTTTTCATTTGTATTGGTGTTAATCAGTTCTTTGCAGCATTTACCACATTCTTTTCATCATTATCAAACATATGTTTAAAATTATCGCACTATACCGAACTATGCAGTAACTATTGTCAACTTTCTTAGAGAATTACAGCAGTTAGATTCATTTGTTATCAGTTTTTACGTTCACAGAAGAAATCAAGTCATACCAAATCCTTTTTACACTTTGTATGTGTAATACGTCTACAGAGGAGTAACATTTTCATCCATTCGTCTATTATTTCTTTATATTTCTTCATATTTTTCAATCACAAACACTATCACTATCACTATGGTTTTTATTCCAAATTAAGAATTTCTTAAAATCTTTCTGCAAGAATATTTCTATCAGTTGATTAAGAAATGTATCATTATGAATGGCATCATCATATATATGAAAAAACTGTTCTAATTTATTAAAAGTATTGCCGTGCATCTTTTGAAACTCATGCCAAATTTCATCCTGTGTATCAATATCCATAACAATGCTTAGTACTTTTGTTTTCAATATATTTTTATCTAACAGAATACAGTCATGGTTTATTGCGTCTTTTAATCCGCGTGCACATCCACTGCAAAGAAGCATACCTCTTCTTTTAGATTCCCACACTTGAAACGCATTTATTAAGCACTGCGTGGTTATGCGAATGTTATCGCAGAAACAAAACCATACGTTTTCAGCATTAGACATTTTTCAGTTCAAATTTTCAACAGTTTGAAAATATTGTTTTTATGTATTTTTCTAAAACACTAGGCACAAATATTTTCACTGCCCAACATACGGAGAAGAAATCTTTTTCATCGACTACAACGGCACAAGATTATTATATGTACCTTTGTTAACCCTGGTATTTATACGTTTCGCCGTAGGATGTATTGTATTATCTGGATTAACCAATGAAAACAGGTTTGAACAAGTTTAAAGTAGACCTGAAACTCATAGTTTCCACCCCCCATTAGTTTTAGTTGCTATTCTTTTATGATTATGAAGTGATTCTTATATTCAAATTAACTTGAATATTTCATCTTTGCAACAGTTTTTTAAAACAGATAAAGTCACCCATCCCGTTTACCCGCGCTTGCTTGAATTTCTATATACTGACATTTAGATTAATAATTAGAAATCACGATACCTGAACACCAATAGATCCTTTGCATGTATTTGTTTTAATTAGAGTATTGGATTCCAACGCAATGTGACAGTTTGATTTGATCCATAAATAATCCCTTTAAAAGTTAAAGGGAAGATTTTAACAATGTTTACTAGATTTTCCGATTCTTAAGTAGTCCTTTGCTCTTGTTATTTTCCAATATTGATTATCTTAAGCTGTATCTAATTTTCTTAAGCTGTATCTAATTATCATTTTCTTACTTTTGACCAGTCTCTCTCTCTTATGCTGAGTTTCCTACTTTGTCCACACTCCTCCCATCCTAATACCCATTGAAGCCTTAGCGGTTTACTCCCCATTTCTATTTGCTTTTGGTATTGCTTTTGATTTGGTTTCCCCGTAAAATTCAACAGAGTTGACACCGGGATAGGGCTACAACAAAACATTACCTAAAATAATACTGGTCATAGGCAAAATCAAATGGGAGTAATAAATTGTTTAAGGATCTGAGAAGTGAACTTTGTGCCGGACAATATTGTGTTCGTATCTTTTCTTGGGAATTTTCCCCGTTTTCCCTCATAGTTTTATTCATTTCCTTTACCCTAACCGACATAAATGTGGTACGTAATACTCAAAGATTTCATTGTTTAAGGAGAACGAGAATGTTTGTCAGCAGTGGTTAGTGTAGGTTGCGAATATATGTTGCAGATGTACTCGCTGTCCAAATCAGCTATTTTGCTACAAACTTATACAAATTCTCATATTCAGTTGATAAATCTCCGAATGCTGATATTGATTACAGTGCAGTACACTTTTTATAGATAAATAGATACTGAGACCTTCATAGCTAACATGTCCTTAAATACTGATAAGCTCAAACAAAGAAAGAAAGAAAAAAATCTAATTCCTAATAATATTTATAGTAAACTGAGCAAATTATAAAAGTTTCCAACATCAGCCTCTGCCCCCTTTCCTTCTTACGTTTCATGAATTTGGAATTTATTTTACGGATAAAGTGTGGTATATCGCCTATTTATCTGTTATACAATCAAATAGCTTTATATGTAATAGGGTACACATCTCTGATGTGGTAGTTTGTGATTCGATTCCCAACACCCATGTTTTCCTTCATTTATTCACCCACATGTCTTAAGAGGTGTTCTTCATACCCACTAGAAATAAAGATTTCAGTTCAAGTATACTTTCTGACTTGAGCCCATTCAACTTGTTGATATTTAATAGCTTCAGCTATATATCAGGTCTAATTTTGAAGTGCTTACTTAACAAGGAGTCTGCTACGCATATGCACTCTAAAATAATACGAAAAATTACAGTGAGAACTATGAAATTGTTGACAAATCCATCATTAGGTTAGTTCTAGCTTCGTATTGCTTATGATGAATTCAGTTGACTCTGAAGATCGTAATGTTGGGAAGAAAGATAGGAACATATTTCGCAAAACCATGAAGATTATTGAATACAAACTTCTTGTAGTGTACATCCTCTTTCTCTTCCTCTCTCTGAACTTCTCTCTCTCCCTCCCTATCTGCACCTTTCTTTATCTTTCTCTTCATCTCTCTCTCTCTCTCCCTATCTCCCTATCTGCACCTTTCTCTCCCTCTGTACTTCTCTCTCTGAACTTCTCTCTCTCTCCCTATCTCCCTATCTGCACCTTTCTCTCCATCTCTGGACCTCTCTCTCCCCCTTCCTCTCTGGACCTCCCTCTGTACTTCTCTCTCTGAACTTCTCTCTCTCTCCCTATCTCCCTATCTGCACCTTTCTCTCCATCTCTGGACCTCTCTCTCCCCCTTCCTCTCTGGACCTCCCTCTGTACTTCTCTCTCTGAACTTCTCTCCCTCCATCTCTATACCTTTCTCTATTCATCTCTCTCTTCCTCTAAATGTACATTTTGTTTTGTTTTGATTGTCAGCATTATTCATTTCTCTTAGCTTACAGAGCATAAGGAAAGGAGATTACACTAAATGATCAATGTATCGATTTCACACTAAAAGTAATAAGAATAGTTTTTCTCTTTGTTCTAGCTTGCCTATGAGATGAGATGAGACGAGATGAAACAAAAAAGTTTGTATGTTTAAGCGGATAGCGTACATGTCTTTGACATCTAAACTTTATTCGTACTTATAGTTTTCTAATATCATTTTCCATTTATTTCACAAGTAGCTCTTAATATGTTCATAGACTTTAGTGTTTCGAAACATTTAACAACTATTTTTTAACGTTCACACTCAAAGAGTGTTCTGAATTTGCAAAAAGCAAATAATCCAATGTAAATTAAATAACACGAAAGAATTCAAAAGCTGAGTTTTAATAAAAACGAAATAACACAAAAGCAGAGCTTGAACTCTTAAAAATTGTAATTGGTAAGTCAAAATACATACCGCAAAGCAGATAATCCAATAAAAGAAATACTCAAAAGAATAAGAAATAAGTAATAAGAGGATTCGATTCCCAAGTAGAATGTTTAAAAGAACTTCAAAGTCTATCAGTTTACTGTCTAAGGACTACAAAGAAAATAGCTTTGATGATGGCGAACTCCAAACAAATTCATACAAATCATGACTATCTTACGTGAAGTTTTCCTTAATCCTGCCACGCAAATGTGATGTCAAATAAAATAAGATTGTTTTCACATTACGCTCACAAATTCAAAAGCAAGGGAGGTTTACACCAATTAAATGTTAGAATGAGACTTGACATACAACATGCTTACTGTACTATCTTCACGAATACATATTTTCAAACTAATTGTTGAACCAAACTTCACCTTAGATGGTTAAGATCCCGGGTTGACCAACTAAAATTATGGCTGAACATATTGAGCATTTCCAAGCGTTCCCCTCAGAGTTTCTTCATTTTACCAAATGCTTTATCCTAGACAAAATAATTGTGAGGTGTCACATTTCATTTTAATACACAGTCAAGGGGAAATCATTTCAATACATAGCGAAGAGAGACCAGTAATTATTTATTTATTTAACTAGTAAAGAATCTGATTTCAAATTTCAATATAAGACAGCCGTGGGTCAGTGGTAGTACCAACAGTTAGACTTGTAGTGAACTCTCTTGGAGTTTTTTCAAGACGAAACAACATTAAATCATTCATTTCTCATAATTACTATCTCCTTTAGCCTATCCAAGTTTAAACTTTGATTAGTTTACCACAAGACAAAGAGAAATATTACTGGTGAAAAATCAAATAAGCAATTACTACTTCAATTCTCTTTCTCTCTTTTCAATTGTTTTGAAATCTTCAAGGTTTGTACAGTATAGTTCCCTGAACAGTTTGTTTTCTACTGTACCAACTAAAATTGTTTCATGGCTAAGTGGTTAGTATGATCGTCTTGGCTAACTGAATAGTACATCAGTGTTGGACATTTAATATTTTTATTTGTACGAAAACATTTTCTAATATCACTCGTCAAGGATTCGATTCCCGAAGATAGGTCATGTGACAACAGATTAATTCTTACAAGGAATGTTCTAAGAATTTAGAAAAAAAATAGAGACTTCTTGCTGAAAAATAAACTCAAAATTCAACCATTCATCAAAATAGAACCTGCATTAATTTCAAGTATATATAAAGGAAGAAGAAACCTTATATGTTTGCACATTAGTTATTGAGACTATTATCAAAATACCTCAGCACTGTTAAAAAGTTGGAAAGGTTTTAAAAATTCAGAGGAAAGAAAACACAAATTTCCCAGCACCCATCCAACAACAACACACAATTTATTTACAAATATATATACAACTTATTTTTCATCTCATTTCTTCATTCGTTCTTCAAGAGCTATATATTTTAACACAGCACCAAATTTAATTGTCCGGTTTTCTTTATTGCAGTCTTTTTCAAATATAATAAATATCTCTTCTATATCTCTTTTTGACAATTTGTATGTTTTGGTCCTCTGTTTCGTGACCTTGCCTACAGACCCTTTCTTCTCATCATGAATTTTCGTCGCTGATGTAGAAGCTTCCTGTTGGGACTCCATTTCTTCTGGAAAATAAAAAAAAATGTTATTAGTACAACATAATTTCATCAAAATAGTGCAAATTATACTTAATAGAAATAAAAATTCTGTTATTCTATCCACGTACGAAAATCAGTTTCTTTTAGCCTATAAAAACTATCTTTAGTTTGCAAGAGCTATGTAGGATTCTGGCAAAGTACTTTATACATTTTCGAATTCTCAATAAATCTGTACAAGCAAACTATCTGTGCTGTGTAAAACCCAAAGCTGAACGTACCAATAACTTAAGATCAAATCTAGTGTTCCCTCACAATATAATCGGTAACGTTCTTGCATTCAGTGCGAGCACCACCGGGTTCAATTTCCGGTAGGGGAACTATTGTTCCCCTCACAATATAATTGCTAACGCTCTTGCATTCAGTGCAAGCACCACCGGGTTCAATTCCCGGTAGGGGAACTAGTGTTCCCTCACAACGTAATCGCTAACGCGTTTTGGCTTTAATGCGGATGGTTCCGCGTAGCGTACTTGCTTTCGCTTTTGCGTTCAATGTGAGCGGCCCCGGGCCCGATTCCCGGTATAAAGGTGTCGCGACGCGGACGTACCCGAAATCGCATTCAAAGCAAACGGTTCTGGTCCAATTACCGACGTGGCATTCAGTCAAAAATAATAATAATGATTTTCTCATTTACACCAAACAAATGTCTTGCGTGATACCTAATTTCCCTCTTTTCACGAATAGTATGCTTGCTGAAAATTGTCTGATCTCACAGGATAAAATGTTTAAAGATCGGAAATATAAAATCAAATCAATCTTTCATCATCATCGTATAAAAGATAAATCTAATTCACCCGCAAAACTCTTGCACTTGTAAAATCCTATATCTCAATCCCGATAAAAAAAAAAACTTATATGACTCCACTCCAACAACATGTTATAAAACGGAATTCATACAAAATTATTTATTTATTTAAAAAGTGGTAAGGTGTTCACTTCATATGTTTAGGGGGTCTGTAGTTCAATCCTAGCTCATGCCAACTGAACAAACACTATGTCTGCGGATTCCCTATCCTTTTTTATATACTAATACTACCAATATGTTTCCAAGAAAAAAATCAGAACCAGTACATTAGCAATAGTAATTTAATACTATTTTAATAGAACTAGTAGTGACACCTATCGGCAAAAGTCATAATTAAAAATTAGTTGTGCGTTGAAAGTCCCGCAGTGCTGACGCGTGTGTGACAGAGTTCCGTATATTTCTCAGGTGAGTATAGTATATATGTTTTCAATGTGTAATAAACCATAGCATATGCTTGTATATTCTGTTGGTCTTAATATTCTATCAAAGTATTGAAGATCAAACGCGTATAAGTAAAACTATTGGGTTAAATAAGGAATATAAACCCATGTCTTTCAGTGACAGAGCAAATATTTACTTAAGTGGTGCAGTACCTCATCATTTCTGGGATATGAACCCCAGTCTTTCAGTGAGGGTTCCCCCTCTACTAGTACTGCTGCATACATTTACATTGAAATCCTAGTGCCAAAAAAAAAAAAAGACGGGATAAAACCGAGATCTCTCACTCCAAATCCATATATAAAACAAGTAACGTTCAGTAATGGGAGGCATTACTCTTAAGGACGGGTATACCCCCTTTTCTCTACGCAAAAAAAAAATGCATTCAGTAATTAAAAGTTGTGAGGGGGAATTCAGTCCGGCCATAGTGCCCCCTATTCCCCAACGCAAAAGAGTGCATTCAGTAATTGGAAAAGTTATGAGGGGGAATTCACTCCGGGTATAGCCCCCCTTTTCCTCCACGCAAAAGAGCGCGTTCACACTGCATTGGATTCTCTTTCTGCATCCCTAACAAAATATTTCGTATTTCATTTCATTTTACAAAACCAATATTCATTTTTCTCACTCATTACCTTGCTTAATATAGAGTTAGTATGTACAAAAACCATGTGACTACCATATGATTAAGATTCTGAATACTGTATCACATGTTTAAATACGCAAGTTCATATTTTATATATTTTTCAAATATATTCCCAAGACTTATTCAGAAATAAAAGAACATCTAGCTTAAATTTCTCTCACTTAATTACATTCTTTCATTTGTCATGTCTTGGAAAAGAACCGTTTGAGTATTCACTACGTTTCATGATAAACAAGCTATTCTAACACGAATTCAAAGGGAAAAATGAATCAATGAACGTAGTTCTTTTCTTTCGAGTCTAACTGTGGGAAAGAAAAGTCTACACATTTACGTAAAAATTGCAATATTCACATGTATCTTGGAAATTGCATCCACTACAACTAAGAACTCTTTATATAAGTACATTTTTCAGTGTGAAAACACATTAAAACACTTTTTCGCGGATCTAAACACTTTTTGTTCACTTCTGAACACTTTGTGAATACATCTGTACACTTAATACTGACTGATTTTCTAAATATTGGGGATACAAGCAAACAAATGTCTATCTTTTCTGTTGAACTTAATTATTTTACACTAAACAATATATTTTGAACATTATCTGTAGTAAATATTGAATATGTATCTGTTCTAAAAGTGTTCTTTATGTGTAAATTGCTTATTTTCCGAATAGACATCCCAATATGAATACAGATTCATGACAAATCATTCAGACACAATGTATTTATATAAAATCTACCATCAAAAATATTGGACAGTACGCAATTCTGTTTAATCACAATTTCAGTTATAAAGATTCAAAGAAATTGCACACTTGATTTTTGCCGTAAAGTCCGTCAGTGGCGGGTCTTAAGGTAGATTGTCAAACATTTCTAAAATACCAGCTATTATGTAAAGTATCTCATTGACGGGTCTTAAGGGACATCACCATACATTTCTAAAACTATAAGTCCAACCGTCATTGGCGGTTCTTAAGGGACGTCACCACGCATTTCTAAAACTATAAAGTCCGTCAGTGGCGGGTCTTAACGGATGTCACCACGCATTTATAAAACTATAAGTCCAACCGTCATTGGCGGTTCTTAAGGGATGTCACCACGCATTTCTAAAACTATAAAGTATCTCATTGGCGTTTTCTTAAGGGATGTCACCACGCATTTTTTCTCTAAAAAGATTAACACTGCCAAGATATTTTTCGTGTCCCCCACATATTCTTAACTATAATATAATAATGCTAATTCCATTCTTCACTCTTTCCTGTGGTTAACTTGTCCAAAAACGCAACCGAAACGGAATCAAAACTCAAACATAGTCTTCAAACAATTTAAAAAAAAAAACAAATATTTCGTTCCTTCGTGCTGACCGTTCAGGAAGCTAGCTTTTCCGGTGTTGGTAAACCCACTGTTTGGTAAACACGAAAAGCAATATAAGTCAAACGCGGTTCCCTCAGGTTTGGGGGGCTATGCACCCATGTATGCTTCCCCTCGGTTTTCGATAAACACATAAGGCGTTATAAGTCACACGCGGATCCCTAAGGTTTGGGGGGTTATGCACCCATGTATGCTTCCCCTCGGTTTTCGGTAAACACATAAGGCGTTATAAGTCACACGCGGATCCCTAAGGTTTGGGGGGCTATGCACCCATGTATGCTTCCCCTCGGTTTTCGGTAAACACAGAAGCTGTTATAAGTCACACGCGGATCCCTAAGGTTTGGGGGGCTATGCACCCATGTATGCTTCCCCTCGGTTTTCGGTAAACACAGAAGCTGTTATAAGTCACACGCGGTTCCCTCAGGTTTGGGGGGCTATGCCCCCATGTATGGTTTCCCCTGTTTGGCAAACACAGAAGCTGTTATAAGTCAAACGCGGTTCCCTCAGGTTTGGGGGGCTATGCTCCCCACAAGTTGAAACATATTGGCAAACTCATAGCTCGTTTCTACACCGTGTTAATTATTTTCATAAGAAAAAACAATATGTGTTAATTTTCTAGGAGGAGTCCCACCATTCGATACTTATGCAAATATATCTAATCAATTATAATGATATAAAACTTACTTGAATATATTATCTTCTTCTTTGAACAAAACACAGAAAAAATCCAGAAAAACACTTTAAAGAAGCAAGGCAGAAGCAAAGCAGAAGCCTTCACGAGCAAAATTGTTAATACAGGAAATGTGTACTCCATTTATATAATATATTTTTTATTTATTCATTAACATAAGGGGAATGGAATAGGGGGAGAAAAAATAAAGTAAATGAATTTGCCTTGTAATACAGCATTGCCTCGCTCTGCAAAGAATCAAAAAGAATTCCTTTGTCGGTCTCTTGCCGAATCGAAGGAAATATTTCTTTTCTATAGAGGTAATAGCAAGGAATTTTCACACAATGCCTAAAGTTTGAAAAACATCGCCATCATGTCTCAATTCATACCTTAAAGACGCCAAATTGTCGTATTTTTCACAGCAAATAGTTGTTTACCAAGCAATAAAATTCGTTAGTTGGGTTCAGGCAACAATGTTCCTAAATTTTAAAATTCCGGCTTTATTCAGTAAGCTATATAGCTATCATTTCAACAACTGTTTCAATAACTTGTATCTTGCCGAAAAAAACAGGACAATTATTGTATGTTGTAATTCTACAGGTTCTTTTTTGTGTGTGTGTTGTTTTGCAAAATCAAAATGAAGGACAACCATTTATTCATCAGGTTATTGGCAATGAGCACAAGGACATCCTGGTTGTTTGTCCATCAGGTTAGTGGGCGGGGAAGAGGTTGTTGTCCGCAAACCATCCACCAGAACTGGTTTGAAAAACACCCTTTGTGAGGAAAAATGTGTCAGTTATCGCCGTTGGTGGGAGAAAAGGTATAAGCATGTTCACACAGGATGCAACCAAAGAGTGGCAGTGAGGGGTGGGGAAAAAATGTGTGTCACTTGTCGCAGGGTAGAAACCTGATCACACAGAATGCGGTCAAGAGATGCGGGGGAAGGGTGGGGAGCGGGTAGAAACTTGTTCACACAAGACATTGATGATGGAAAGAGAGGTTGGGGGACGGGTGGGTTCTCCCGTTCACTCAAACTAGAGGGAATGATTGGCCCCCATGGTTAAACATTGCAGGCGGAGCAAACTGGTTTTTTCCTGGCCAATCATATCGCAAGGTTGTTTGCATAGGGTGTGAGAAACTGAACTTCATTCTTCACCCTCAGTATTGCAATGGCGCTTGGAGAGAACACAGAACCTTGCGTATCTGCGAATTTCGTACTGAGCAACGCTGAAAAATAGCAAAGTTAAGTCTGTCATTTAAGAACCATACAAGCTAAACGAAAGAAGTGCAGTTCGCAACAAGAAAAAATAGATGAAAATAAATAAATATTTCTTCCTATCCTTCCTTTTTCCCGCCCATCTTAATACTTTACGCCGTAAAACAAAGCACCATTAAAAATCGTTGCTAAACATTGGAGCTTAAAGGGTGTAATCATATTCATTATTCATAATTTTCTAGTTCAAATAAGAGTGTTCAATTAGTTACGAGCTTTACAACTCAGATCATAATTAAATTAATGGGGAAAAACCTTGTGGGAGCTAAGGACCGCGTTTTAAGCCATATACTGAAGTTCTAATTATCTAAATCGTAGTTTTAATTCTAATTTAATTATAATTTCAATTCAAGAAACGTATTAAATCATGTTTAAAGCTAGGAACAGCGATCAAAGCCGTATCCTCAATCAAAAACCGTGTTGGATCGCATTTGAAACTAGGGATTGCGTTCAATGACGTATACCATTGCTCTAATTATCTAAATCATAGTTTTAATTCTAATTTGATTATAATTTCGATTCAATAAACGTATTAAATCATGTTTAAAGCTAAGAACAGCATTCAAAGCCGTATCCTCAATCAAAAATCGTGTTGTTTCATGTTTGAAGCTAGGGATCGCGTTCAATGACGTATACCAATGCTCTAATTATCTAAATCATAGTTTTAATTCTAATTTGATTATAATTTCGATTCAAGAATCGTATAGGAGCGTGTTTCAACAAGAAAGAAGGTCATTCCACTTTTCCAAACAACCTCTATTGCACAAGTAATAAAACCACTTCCCCCAGAAACCTCCCCCAAGGACGGGACCGGCCTCTCCAAGGCCGACACGGCCATATTGACATCGAAAGTCGTTAGGTAATAAAGCAATTAAGGGGGCAATAAAAGCTATTGTCTACGAGAAATAGCGACAGGTCTACTATAGAAGGCCCGTGACTATCGAACAGCGACAAAGAGTGTCTTGCTGAAGAATGCTTGTTTATCTAACAGCATCTTCTGATGATGATAATTGGAATATGACCCATAACCTGACGATTTCTGCGAAATTGAGGACTCTCAAACAGAATACATTAGACCAGGAAACTTTGTTCTTGCAAATTTTAAAGGAGGTCGCTGAAATAGTACCACATATCATTATATTGTGATAGTATTAAGGGTCCTACCTCATGATAAATTTGAAATTATGCGCCTGAAATCAGATGTGAACAAGAAAACATTTAAACATGTCAAAACTGACATTTCATTCATTAAAGAATCGGATATCATTGGTATTTTGCTTAATTCCGCAATTGTAATGTCTGGTGATAAATATAAGTACTGTTTTGAAAAGATTGTTGATGTGTTTGAAGTGTAAAAGCTAGAACTGTTTGTAGGTACTCCAATGAGAACATTATAATCTTGGAACTTACATGTTATACATCACAAGTGTGTGTCTTTGTTTATTGTTCATTACAAGCTGTGAAAGGTTTTTTTTTTTTTCGATTTTAATGGGATCAGGTACAATGTCGAAAACAGCATATTTTATAATTGACATTTTCAACATAATGTGCAGCTTTTCATGGAAACAAAGGAATTTTTAGTTTAAGACAGAACATTAAAGTAATTTTTCCTAACTCCAAGCCTGCTCTCCATTATCTCTTGCAAAGTTATTACTGGCAAAGTAAGTAGCAAAAGAACACGCTATTAGTCATTTAATTTTTGATAGGAAATAACTGAGTGACTATCAGATATAATTACACTAAATTTTGCCATGTGAAACATTACATCCAAATTAAATTATTTTAATATAAAATTTCAAGAGTACAGCTGAAAGTTCATTCTCCTCAGTTTTTTCCAAATCGAGATTTTTTTTGGGGGGGGGGTAAATTAATTAACACATCATGCAATTGCGTTGCATTACACTCATGTAATAAACTATTCAGTGGTACAGTACCACAGAAGAATTACTGTTAGAAGGAAGCTGATTTCTCAGTGAGAAGGAGAGCTTATATATATAGACATTTTTTCTGTATTTTCTTTTACAAATTATACAATTTAATATGGTTAATTGCAGGAAAATTGTAAGCATACCGTTTCATTATTCACTGCTGGTGCTGGGTAGAAAAATTACAACTCTCGATGGTAATTAAATGCCAGAGTACACACAAATGAGTATTTTTTTGTTTGTGATTTACTTTGCCGAATGAATTTGTTTAATTGTCACTGCACACTAAGAGAGAAACCGACCTTAAGTGAGCAATTAAGATATTGTGAAGATGGAATTTAAGGTACTTAAATGCATGTGGGATGAGGATATACAGTACGTACTATTATTTTCGAGCGACGAGAAGAAAGTATGATGACCGTGAAAAAGAAATTGTATTTGGACTTTACCGTCTTTACACGACTCAAGAACTCCCAAATGAGCTCCTACTGTGGTTATGTGGATCACGTACGCGCTGTTGGCGTGGGAGACCCCGTTATTACGATTTCCGGTTAGAGTTCACGTGGTTTGGATTCCACGTTAGGCTGTAGGTTCACGTCTTGTATAGCCTCGTTGCTGAAAGGGACGTTAAATTAAAATCAAAATCAAAACGATCCCCAGATACAACAAATGGACTTTTAGATATTTGTCCGTCTGTCCGTTCAGCTATTTATATACATACACTCGGCTAAAGACCATATGATTCGGTTTATCTAGATCAAATTTTAAATGTAAGGTTTTTGTAAGATTCTTAAGGAGGTGAGTTGGCATTTTCTTTAACGTTCTCTACAGCTATCAATGTTAAAACAAGAAGTGGTTGGTTTCTCACACTTCCGGTTTCGATAGAGAGTTATGGGAGAAAGTCATACCTATTATTAGAACTAACACTTTTCGCTACCGTTTATCACTTTTGGTCTATGTAAATAAACACTGAAACCGGAAGTTATAGTGGATTTATAACCCTTCCGGTTTTAGTAGAGCTTTAAGGATGGGGGCAAAATGTATTGTTGGGATGCTTAAGAGGCCTCATCCCGGTGAAATTAAAATACCGCTAATTTTACAGTAATTATGTGATATCTTCAAATAGATAAAAGATAATTGAAATATGAAACAAGAGCGCCCTAGACAATATTATTTTGTGTGAGGTACCGTTATCACAAGTCACTAGTGATGAGCAAATGCAAGACCAAGACCAAGACCGGGGTGGTCTTGGTCTTGGTCTTGGTCTTGCACATCCAGTCTTGGTCTTGGTCTTGCACTGGAATCCTTGGTCTTGGTCTTGGTCTTGGTCTTGCACACCCAGTCTTGGTCTTGGTCTTGGTCTTGCTTGCAAGAGTCTTGCAAGTCTTGCTTTTAAGAAATCTTATGCTTTTCATAGGTAAATTTTACTCTGGATATAAGGGATAATAAATTCTACAATGCGCCAATAGTAACGGAAATAGAGTATATGTTTCTAAATGTAATATAGTTTACCTTCTTGTAATATGATGATAGTGTACAACGTAGGTGATGACCTTTATATGTTTTAATGGGTGCCCACGCTTCACTACTTATAAGATAAATCAACGTTTGGTAATCTTTTTATATTTTTTTTAACAGATCCAACACTTCACTGGTTCCCAAACTGGGGAGGCTACCCGTGAAAATCAAGACGGCACAGATTATTGAAATACCGTGAATTGCAAAATTATTTTTACACTCTAAAGGCATCATATTTTTCTTTGAATTGTTTTCAAGGTTTAGCTAATCCTTGTATTGAACAAACTTCCAATTATATATTGAGATTTTGTTTTACTGATTCCAATATGTACTCTATGGGGCAAAAACATTGACATTACGCAAAAGCGATTAAGAAATTGCAGGCTTTCGGAACGTGGGCATGGAGAAAGAAAAGAGAGAATTAGCTGTGTTGAACGGAAACCGAATGAGAAGGTGTTAAAAATATTAGCAGTAGGGGAAAAAAGAAGAATTTTAGATATTGTTAAGAGGTGGAAGAGGAATTGGTTGGGATATTGGATGAGGAGGAACTGTATTATGAGAGACGTGCTAGAGGATATGGTGGAAGGAAAGAGAGGGAGGGAGTGAAATAGACTGTAATTAAAGGAAGATATTAAAACAGAAAATTGTTACGTCAAGACCAAGCGACTAGCTGAGGACCACCGTACATCGAAGCTTCTCAGTTGCAGCAAGTAACCTGCCAATAATGGCAGAATAGCTACGATGATGATGATTATATGTTCAGCAATATTGACCAAAAAAGAGGAAAAAATAAAATATTATTATAATAAAACTTCTTAATACTTTAGAATAATTTGAGTGAGAACGACTTACCTGTCTGTGTTTTCTATAAATTCAATTTATATAAACACTTTTGGCCTACACTATATTAGAAATACAAAATAACGGCATCAAACTCCAAGTTATTTGAAATAACTGTACAAAATCATTCTCACTTGTGAATATGGACTACTAGCATTAATTACCCACTTCATTGAGTTAATTTTAAAAAAAATATATGTTTCGTTAGTCAGCTAGTTTTTACTATTACTAAAGCGCTCTCTGATATCGGTCATTTTCGATGATTTCTCTCCCCTCCTCCTCTCCAAGTTACGGGACTTAATTTGGATTTAAACGGCATCAGAAGTGTCACTGTTCATCTCAGAGATCCCCAAAAACTATGCATCCGGCACTAATATCGATCATTTTCAATAAATTTATATATATATCTCATCCCCCCATGTTGTGAGGCACGGCATCGAAAGTGTCACTGTTCATCTCGATGATTTCGAAAACCATGGATTCAACATTGATAATGGTCATTTTCGATCATTTTTATATATCTCCTTCCTCCCCCTCCCCCAAGTTGCGTGTTGAATTTGCATTTAAATGGGATCGGAAGTATCACAGTTCACTTTGGCAACTCCGAAAACTATGGATTCGACACTAACATTTTGTCATTTCCGATCATTTTTATGTATCTCCTCCTCTCCTAAGTTAAGGGGCTGAATTTGGTCGTAAACGGTATTGGAGGTTTCAGTATTCAACTCAGCGACCTCGAAAACTAAGGGTTCGTCATTTTCGATCATTATATATATCTATATCTATATCTATATATCTATATCTATATCTATATCTATCTATCTATCTATCTATATATATATATATATATATATATATATATATATATAGACACTCCCCCCAAGCTACGGGGTTCAATTTGGATTTAAACAGCATCGGAAGTGTCACTGTTTATCTCAGCCACCCCCAAACTATAGATTCCACTCTAATATCGGTCATTTTCAATCGGTCGAGTGGTTCAAGAGATTAGGAGTCACAAACATAGTCATTTTCAATTTTATAATATAGATTTATTGTTGTGTTATATTGTTATATCGCTCAATCCTCGATGTGCCGTACACCTAAGGAGGCTAAAAGTTATATTGATAAACAATTATTCAACGTTAAAGCATGCACCCATGAAATCAGACTTTCGGTCACATGCACATGCAAGTTTTTGTCAATATCATAAAAAGGGTATTTCGATATTAATTTTATGAGCACGCATTAAAAATTTCCAACGGATGCTTGAGTCTCGGAGCCAAGGCCATACCCATGTAGTCGGGATCTGCATGTACAGAATTACCGATGTTCATTATTAGATTTCTCTTTAGTTTTGGAAGAAGAATGCTTCGTAGTATCTACTTTAACTTCCCACTATTACGCACCAAGGCTAAGGGAGACAGTGATGATGAGAAATGACTAAAATGGTGGAATGGAGAAAGTTGAGGAAACGGAAAAACATCGAGAAAACCCACGCACACAGTGTTTGTCCACCAAAAAAGCTCATATGGCGTAAGATGACACCTGTGTGGCTTGAAAACGAACAATATCTACAGAAAACGCGAACAACCAGTTCAGAAAACGACATATAGTGTAGCTATATGCTACAGGGGCAGATCGACTCACACGGATTGCATAAACTACTGGGAGCACATTCACTCCAGCAGCATTTTTACTGAAGCCAACAATTTCAAGTAAAAGGTGTAATGACTTTTTCCCCTTTTTTACATGCTATAAAAACATTCAAGTAGTACCGGTACTTGTGCAAGACTCTTGCGCAAGAGTCTTGGTCTTGGTCTTGGTCTTGCTGGTATGGTCTTGGTCTTGGTCTTGGTCTTGCACCCCATGGTCTTGGTCTTGGTCTTGCATCGAGATTCCTGGTCTTGGTCTTGGTCTTGGTCTTGGTCTTGCATGCAAGACTCTTGCAAAAACTGCAAGACCAAGACTCTTGCGCTCATCACTACAAGTCACCTAGTGGCTTTTCGTTTCCAGCTGTTTAGAAACGCGAAAATAAATACCGATTTTCAAAATGGCCAGAAATCGAAAGCAGATAAGTGGGTCGAGATAACGATATCTCATGTAAAATGATATTGTCAAGGGCGCTCTTGTTCCACATTTCGATTATCTTTTATCTATTTGAATATATCATATAATTACTGTAAAATTAGCGATGTTTTAATTTCGCCGGGATGAAGCCTCTTAACCAATTGCAGGTAAACGCTTCTCAGTGTTCTGTTACCACTTTTGCTCTAAAGTGATCAACATTAAAACCGGAATTGATTGGTACCTCTTCCGATTGGAAAGTCAATTCCATCAGCGAACAGTATAGGGGATGGTGCACAGTGGCGTAAGTTTATGGTGGATATCATCTCCATGAGTTTTCTCGGGATACTCCCGTTTCCTCCCACTTTCCTATTTCAACAATTTTTGCATCATCATTTCATTGCTTTAATCGATGTGGAAGACCCGGGTTCGATTTCCGGAGGGACCTTACTGTCGTTCGGATTCCACGTTAAGCTGTGGGTTTACGTTTCATATAGTCTCCCTGCTGAAAGGGACGCTAAAATCAAATTAAATCAAAACTTGCAATAATCATCGTCTCCCGTAGTCTAAAGGGCATAAACGAGAGACGTTAAACAAACTAAACACTATTCCTAACGTTTGATATCCTACATCCAGGCCAAAACTGAGGGAGATCGCAAGTCGTTCTTGAGATTTGTTTGTCTCCCGGACCTACGATTACACGGAGAGACATGGTTTTATCTCCCGGACAGACGAATACACACAGAGACATGTTTTTGTCACCCAAACCGAATACATGGAGGAACATAAGTTTGTCTTTCAGACGGACGAATTCACCGAGAGACATGGGCTCTCTGCCCGACGAATACACGGAGAGACATGGTTTTGTCTCCCGGACGAACACGCACAAAGACATGTTATTGTCTCCCGAACGGACAAATACACAGAGAGACAAGACATGCGTTTGTCTTCCTGCCGGATGAATACACGGAGAGACATGGTTTTATCTCCCGGACAGACGAACTCACACAGAGACATGTTTTTGTCTCCCAAACCGAATACATGGAGGGGCATAAGTTTGTCTTCCAGACGGACGAATTCACCGAGAGACATGTGCTCCCTGTCGGACGAATACACGGAGAGACATGGTTTTGTCTCCCGGACAAACACGCACAGAGACATGTTCTTTGTCTCCCGAACGGACGAATACACAGAGAGACAAGACATGGGTTTGTCTTCCTGTCGGACGAATACACGGAGACATGGTTTTGTCTCCCGGACAGACGAATACACACAGAGAAGTTTTTATCTTCAGAATGGACGAATAGACGGAGAGACATGTTTTTGTCTCGCAAACGGACGAATACACATGGGTTTGTCTTCCGGATGGAAGAATTCACGGAGAGACATAGGTTTGTCTCCCGAACGGATGAATACGTGGAAAGGCATGGTTTTATCTCCCGGACGGATGAATACATGGAGATACATGATTTTGTTTCCCGGATGGACAGACATGGTAAATATACTCAAATAAAGGAGTTTTAGAAAACCAATCTCCTTTTAAAAAGAAAACGATGTCGTTATTCTTTTTGCATTCCCTAATCCTGAACATTTTAAAGATTTGTTATTGAATCCCGTCCATTTATAAAAGAACAAACCACCCAACCAACTCACTATAATTCGTGGCTCGTGCTGTTATTCTTTATCCCGTCGCGTCACGACCTCAGAGATAGTAGCGTGATGAGAACTGGTGCCGTTGAGCCATCAAGCCAGGCGTAAGTCCACTAACTCAGGTCACCTGAGGCCAAATCACGAAAACTAAGAAAAGGGAGTAAAAATAAGAAAAAAGAAAAACGAACGCCTGACCAACACAGGCTACACAAATTAGCAGGCTGAATCAACACGCTCGGTGTTGGTCCGAGAAGGGCGAGGTCTATACAAGTATGCTAATTTTTATGTAACTCACGACGAACACGGAAATTTATGTCGATATATGAGAAGAAGGATGTGTGTATTTTTTTTTCTGGGTCTCGGTAGTTTAATCCGTTTTTTTTATACCTTCATATTTATTTTCAGAATGTTGTAAAAAGTCTTATCACAATATTTCTAAAGTTCATTTTGTACAAAGTGTATTCAAAAGGGGAGAGCGCGGTGGCTCAGTGGTAGAGCGTTAAGCTCTGGTGCATGGAAATCCTGGGTTCGATCCAGCTCGCATCAAGTAAACTTTGTGGTGGACAAACACCGTGTGCGTGGGTTTTGTTAGGGTTCTCTCGTTTCCTCCCACTTTCTTCATTCCACCATTTCATTCATTTCTCATCATCAACGTCTTCCTTTAGCCTAGCCGGCATAAGCGTCGGATGTAAAACTTAAAAATTTTATTTCGTTTATAAAGTACTCTAAAGGACTGTCAGTGGCACACTTTATTCGATAGGCAGTAGGGTACTAATGCATTTTACTCTTCAACAATCACAATCACAAATGTAAAATCTTTCGGTTTAACGTACCACGATTATGCCCATTAGACCAAAAAAGACGATGCTTAAAGCAAGTGAATGGTGATAGAAGGTGATAGAAGAATTGGTAGAATGAAAAAGTAGGAGGAAACGGAAGTACTCTGAGAAAACCCATGCACATGATGTTCACCACAAACTTACTTGGGCGGGAGTTGAACTAGGGACCCCAAGCATCATAGGTAAGCGCTCTATTGCTGAGTCACCGTGGCCTTCTAGTTACAATGAGAGATTCAAGGGCTGGGGGAAAACCAGCTTTTTAAAAAAATATTTTTCCGACGCTTTTTTTTTATCCCGGAAATTTTTGGCTTTTTAAAAAGATATTTCAATTTTAATGAAGAGATAACACTACGTTCCACTTTTGTTTTCCCATTATGACACGAGAAAACATTTAATTACTCCATTCTGAAGACAAAATTCTGAAGAAATTCAAGAATTGAAGGAAATCGATCATTTGATATGAAACAAAAACTCCGAATCGGAAGATACAGTCGTTTTCCTAATTCCAACAAATTGTTCATAGGACTATTAGATTAATGCTCAACGATAAAAAAAAATCTTCTATTAAAATGTTGGTAGTGTTAGTAACAATTATTCTGAAAGTGTAATTACCCTTTAAAATGTATGACTGAAACGTCATTGTCACTATCAAATTACACAACGTAGTTTACACTTGCGGGGCGCTTCGATTCCACTCGGTTAGTTCACACTTGCGGGGCGCTTCAATTCCACTCGATTTGTTTTTATGGTCGCTATTCGACAATGATTGAAGGCAGAATATGTTTTTCAATATGGAAGATGGCCGACGTCTAATGAACAGCTTTGTCTTATTCCCGTTTTATCCCATGTGGTTCTTCTTGTGGCTTGGGGAGGTTTTAAAAAAATAGTGTACGTTGATACATAAGGCTAACTTTCATTTTTAACCTTGAAATAGATAGACAGCAGATTCGTCTTTTCAGTCACCATGTGGACTTGGCGCCTAGAATTTTTCCAGCCGTGGTTAACGGTAATGCCCTCATGTTGTGGTACAATTTTATTGACATCCAGAAATTTCTTATTAATGTGTACTAGGCTTGCTCGGAATGTTCAAATTGATCTTAGCACACTTAGCATACTTACTATTACTAGCAGAAGAGTCTAGCACAAACCGAAGAGTATGCAACCTGCAACACAGTCGAGCAGTGTGGGTTGTCTAATTTGATTGATTGTGATAAATATTCTATACTTTTTAAACCTCTAGAACATGTGATCCCCCAGCCCCCTTGAGACGAAAATCGAGGAAACGGCTTTGTACTCGATTAGATCTAGCATATTTTTATGTGCAAATCATATGACAAACAAACACATATGAAAAATGTACTTACACTCTCTTACACATACACACATACACTTTCTTTTATATATTTTCTTGTAGATTTTGAAAATATGTCTGGTACTGGTATTTCATGCTGGATATTTTTATTTTTCTATTAAATAGTGTCAAGTGTATGCATAGCGTGGTCGCTAACGCTGTTGTCTTTAGTGCGAGTGGTTCCGGGTTCGACCCCCATTGGGGACATTCGGTCAAAAAAATGTTAAATCTTTTTCAGGCCAACCACTCTGAGTGAGGATTTCCGCATTCACACCAGGCAAATGCCGGAACGGTACCTAATATGCAGGTCCCAGGCCGCTTCCTATCTACCCTTTCCTCGCATAGTGTGATCGCCAAGGCATGTCATCCCTCATACGTGACGAAATAATATGGTCATAGATTCCGAAAGCTCAGAAATCTAACTCCTAATTCCTAAATAGTGTCTAAAACTTATTTTGATTTTCGTGGTCATATTGAAGCGGACACATTAGCTAGGGCTCATAATTGTATGTGTTGAGTTAAACAAAACTTGGCAGAAGACAAGAAATAAATGCTCCATGCATGTCTTTTTATCTGGCTATCTTGCTAGCCATATCCGTTCGAGGGTACACCAGGGTTTGTAATCTTGGAGAGTTGAAGATTTCACTTACTCAATTCTTATACTTTCCCGTTGATTGGATTTAAGAAAGTATGCAACGCCGCTGAACACAAGTGGCAGTTTTTTTTTTTTTTTTTTTTTTTTTTTTGCATATATTCATCCATTTTGTATGGGTTTAACCCTTAACACACCAACCAGAGGGTGATATTTGGTGATACTGCTGCAACTATAAGAACCAATATATTCTCGATTTTTATATGTGCCTGCATCTTTTTGGGATATCTGCTACATAATTAGATCAATGATACGTTCGTTAAAAAAAGTGCAGAAAAATAAGTTAAGAAATTAGAATAATACTTGAGGTCAATAGAAGACCCCAGCTTGGTAAACAACTTTGACGATTTAGGCTTGGTGCGTTAAGGATTAAGAGATAGTGATGGTGATTTTAAGTTTAACGTCCCGTTCAGCAGCTAGGCTATATGAGACGTGGACCTACTTATTAACGTGGAATCCGAACCACATGAACTCCCACACGGAATCGAACCCGGATCTCCCACGCCAAAGGCGCGTACGCTAACCGCTTAGCCACAAAGGAGCTCAAGGGTTAAGAGTAGGGATGGCCACAAAGTTCCGGTTCCGGCGGAACCGGTTCCGCGAGGAACCGGTTCTTGGAGATCCGGTTTTCAGAACCGGTTCTGGAACCGGTTCCGGGCCTGGATCCGAAAACCCGGTTCCAGAACCGGATCTTAGGAACCGGTTCCAGACCTGGATCCGAAAGCCCCCAAAGACCCGTAAAGGAGGCATAAAGATCACCTTCAAAAATAATGCAAAGAGGACCATGCGCTTGTGCCTTCCTCGCCCAGACCCGCTTGTGCCCCCAGAAAAAAAAATTTGGTCCACCATTGGGTGTTTAGCCAAATGAGTTGGCCAGTTTGCCTGTTTAACCAATGAGTTTGCCAGTTACCCAGTTTATTTAGCCAAATGAGACAAGCTGCCGCCGCCTGGGCGCCTGCCTGTCGCTTCCACCATTTCATCTAGCATACTGTTCACAGCTTGCCAGCAGCTCGGGTTTAGCGTAGGGATGGTCACAAAGTTTCGGTTTTAGCGGAAACGGTTCTGTTTCAGAACCGGTTCCAGACCTGGATCCGAAAAACCGGTCCCAGACCTGGATCCGAAAAACCGGATCTTCTAGAATCGGATCCGTTCAGACCCGAAAACCGGTTCCACTAGGAACCGGTTCTGGCCATCCCTAGTTAAGAGAGTATGTAACGCAGCTCAACACAAGCATCAGTTTGGTTCCTAAATTCATCCATTTCATCTGGGTTTTAAAAAGTATGTAACGCTGCTAAACACAAGTGACAGTTTGGTTGCCTAAATTCATGCATCTCATCTGGGTTTACGAGAGCATACAATGCTGCTAAAGACAAATGACAATTTGATTGCCTAAATTTATCCAATTTCATTTGCGTTTAAGAGAGGATGCAACGCCACTAAACACAAGTGACAGTTTGGTTGCCTAAATCTATCCATTTCATCAACTGTTTATTAGTATGAAGAAATCATTTTGAAACGAAAAGATTTAAAGAGAGAATTTTTAACAGCAAGCGAAGAGAGAGAACGTATATGTTTGTTTTCCAGTCGAGCATACATGCTTGTTTTTCTTTAATATACGATATGATAACGTGATGATACTAGGTTGTTAACAGTAGGGATGGAACAATCATTGGATGATCGTTTTACATGACTGAGTGAGTGGTGTTATCTCATTCTTAATACTTCTTTCTCTTTTCTTTCGTTGAAAAAATAAATATCGTTTTAAATTAAGGAGTTTTTTTCTTCTTCCGAAAACATCGTGCATAGCAACTGTATAATTTCCTAACATACACAGAGCACGTATGTTTCTACAAAGTGGTGTTTTTAAGACAAGGGGAAATTATATTCTTCGTTGCTTCAAAGAAAAAAAAAGACGTCTTTAAACAAGTCTAAGTGAAGCGAACAGGTCACGGGAATGTTCGCAACATTTTCCCTTCGAAAAGTGTGTTAAACTTATAACTTACGGGTGTTTCTCTCTTTCTTTTTTATTCATACTATTTATCAATGTTATATGTCCATAGATTTCCCATGGTTCTCCTAATGTAATGCCCAGAATGATGGAGTTCATAATCGATGAATGAATTTCTAATGCTAGCAAGCGTAAAATTACGTTGATGGCACGTTATACATTTCCTGGTTATGAAGTGAAAGAATATTACTAATAAAAACTTTCTTCCTCTATTTTTTTCTGTGGTATAATATCAGGTATTATGTCGTCCGTATCCATCCCTCACATTTTGAATATAAACTTGTTTAGTTCTTCATGTACGATACAAAGCAATTTAAACGCTAAGAATTATGTTCAACTCCTTGGACTCTTGGCTGAAACCAAACATTGTGATCCATTAATCAATACGTATGCTACAAGTCTATCTTTTTTTTCAGTTTTCATGTATGAAAACGTTAAACTATGGAGAACATTGTAGTGTGTAAACAAACCCACATGTTTGCCTTCCACTTATTTGGTGCCTTTTGGGAATTATTCATATCGTCCATCACGCATGGTAGCTTAATAGTTGGCTGTTATTTTTTCTCAATTGAATGATCCTAGGTTCAGATATCACTTCGTTCTTCTTATGAACCGTGCTTTCGCCTAGTTTTCTTTTACTTTAAACATGATTACATCACCAATAACATGGAAATTATTAATGAAATCCAAGATACAGGAATTGTACAGTGCACACTAAAATGTATTATCCTATCCTAACTATATATAAAACTATATGAACTGTCATAAAAATAAAGGGGTACTTCCGACTGACGTGGAAAGTTGAAATTTGGCATGATTGTAGCTTTTTGGGACTAGCCCACAGGAAAATTGCCAAAAGTGAACATATTTTAATTTTTAGGGGGTCTAAAGGGGGATGAAGAAATTCCCATGTTGTATAATTGGCTTTTCTTGGACCTATAATCTGATGTTTAATGTACTTGGAATTGGAACATAAACTTGAAATTCGGTATGCTTGTACATTTTCGTTAGCGTTACCTAAGTAAACCACCAAAAATTAAAAAAAAAAAAAAACAACTTTAGAGTGGTTTTATGGGGAGCTAAAAAAATCTTTCCCATGTTATTTTTATGGGACATTTTCTACAACCCAAAATGTTTAGGCACTTCCGGCAGGATTGGAATGATGAAATTTGGCATGTTTATAGCCTTCCCAGACTAATCCACAGAAAAATTGCCAAAGGTAAATAGTTTTAGTTTCTAAGGGGTCTAAAGGAGGATGAAGAAATTATCATGTTATTTGTATGGGCGTTTTCTTTGGCTTGAAATTTGGTAGAATTGTGGGTTTAAGAAATACGAGGCCGTAGATCGAGCAAACGTCGGGGACTGGGGGCGGAGCCTTCAGCTAGCAAAAGGCTAGTCATCTCCTATAGAATAAGCAGCCTTCTTTAGAAGCATGCAGTAACGGAAATATGCAATAATCGTGTATAATGTTAATAGCAAGACAGTTATTATTATCTCTTATAACAGTGTTTTTGTTTTCAAAGGAAGTATTGCCAATAAAGATGACCTTCATTTTATAAGTTTGTCATTCTGTCTATTTAAATAATTAATCTAACCTAATACTTAACTTAACCTAACCTATTAGATACATGTTTGATAAGATACGTGTGCAGGAAATGGTAATTATGGTTTCTTTACGTTATTTTCAACAAAAATATAATCAACAGCAAAATTTATAACAGAAAAATATATATTTAAGCAGAAAAAAAATTTCTATAACGGAGAAGAACAGAAAAGAATAACGTCATGCTCTTCTATTACGGAAAAGATCAGAAAACTTTAACATCATATCGTTACATAACGGAAAAGATTTTTAAAAATAATACTATGTTTTATAACGGAAAAGATAAGAAAAAACTAACACCATGTTGCGATATAACGGAAAAGAATAGAACAAATTACCACTACGTTGTTCTACAACGAAAAAGATTAGAAGAATTTGATCACCATGTTGTTTTTAACGGAAAAGATTACAAACAACTTTACTATAATATTTTGTTCTTTAACGAAAAATATCAGAAAAATACCATCATGTTGTTCAAGATTAGGGAAATCTGTATCTGGAGGTTTGAAAAACACGGACGAAAGGTTGATTGTTCTCTAGTTTTAATGTACTATTAAAGCTAGATGTTTATATGTCTTAGCTGCATATTTTAAGCATGTTCAGTTTGCAATCTAAATTTTGTATTTAGGGTACTTTTTGGGGGGGAGGAGGTGGGGAAGCATGATGACTAAGTGGTAGAGCTTTCACATCTTTGGTGCGAGGAATTCCTGGTTTGATTCTAGACCATGGCAGTTTGTAGTGAACATCATCAGGTCTGTGGATTTTCCTACATTCTCATTCCACCAATTGTATCATAAATATTCACTTTGGAAGATAAGCAAAAATGAAATGAAATCTTATAAAAGTTTTACGTCCCACAGTTATACCGGCTAGGCTAAAAGAGACGGTGATGATGAGAAATGAGTGACAATGGTGGAATGAAGAAAGTGGGAGGAAACGGGAGAATCCCTAGAAAATTTATGCACACGGTGTTTGTCCACCACAAGTCCCGCTGGGATCGAGAGAAGGAACCCATGCACCAGAGGTGAACGCTTTATCACTGAGCTACCGTGGCCTCCATTCAGTAAACTTTCTACTCCATTAACATATACGGCATAATTATGGAGCGTAAAACTAAAAAAAAAAAAAGTCTTTTTATGGTAAATTGATCGGGGATGCGGCACAGGATCGACACGGCACAGGATCGACACGGCATACGACCGACAATTCAGCTCAGAAACCTGTTTCGGTCCTGTGCCGTGTCGATCCTGTGCCGTTTCGGTCCTATGCCGTGTCGATCCTATGCCGTGTCGATCCTGTGCCGTTTTCGTCTCACGCCGCTGCTCTGAAATAATTTAACTTTTAATCATGTGCCTAAAAAAATAATATTTTTATTATCTGTTTAATCTTTGCTCTTACAAATTATAAACTCCTGTCGATTCTATGCCTGTGCAAGTTATATGCATAGAATACGTACGATCGAAACGGCATAGAGCCGACACGGCATAGGACCGAAACGGCACAGGATCGACACGGCACAGGATCGACACGGCATAGGAACGAAACGGCACAGGATCGACACGGCACAGGATCGACACGGCGCAGGACCGAAACGGCATAGGACCGAAACGACGCACGATCATCCCTACTGCGTAGTATCTATAAAACCAAATATTTATTTCTCATAAAAGCAGAGACCTGTCAATTGATTTTAAAATATAAGAATTATAAGATATTTACTATATGAATATTAATAATTGTGAGTGACAAAAGAATGATAGTGCTAAATGGACAAAATATAATTTCTTGTGTGCTTGGTCAAAAGCATTTCCATATGTATGGAATACTTATATTTATTATTATTATTATTATTATTATTATTATTATTATTATTATTATTATTATTATTATTAATATTATTACGTTTTAACTCGTTTTGAAATCATGGCCTGATTCCACTAGAAAGCGAAAGCCATGAGAAATGTAAGCTAAGTAGTAATATGGAATACTTTTAATGTTGCTCACTAGAGGAAACATGCTCGCATGTCTTCTCGTCTCGATATCGAGACCACAAGAGACTTTTTTAATAAGAAGCTCAGTTGGGAAGTAATAACTGAGCCGATGGCTCGAGCCGGCTCGCTTGGGGTGAACCATCGGCTCGAGCTGGCTTGGTTGGATGAACCATCTGCTCGGTTCGGCTCATCTGGGCCGAAGGCTCTTGCTGACTCGGTTCGGTGAGCTGTTGGCTCGGCTCACTTCTCGGTTCGGGTCCATAGTGAGTGAGCTGTGAGCCCAGCTGCTCAAGTTGTTTACAATTGTAAACCCGGACCGAACAGTTTTGAAGATATTTGGCCAGTGCCCTATAACTTTTAACAATGTTTGGCTCGAGCCCGAATACTCAACCTAAACCCTCAACCCAAATTCACAAGCTCGTGAACAATATCCTTGACTCCTAGAATTCACGACTACCGAGCTTAGCAATCAACTAGTTTTTTAGTATTCAAACACAGACCGCGTTTCTTTCATGTTTAAACACAGTGTTGTTATAATTATAATTATAATTATTATTTATTATTATTAATAATAATAATAATAAAAGTTGTACTAGTAGTAGTACTAGTATCATTGATAACCTATATTGTCTATGCAAGATACTTGAAGAGAATACTCGAAACTACAAACCAGATTTGGTTCGACTCGACCCGAATTCGAGTCGAGTTGGAGGAAATTTTTCGAATCGCGTTCAAAGATGTCTGTTTTTAGTCGAATCGAGTTTCAAAGAATACTCGCTCGTACTCACTCGTGCCCATCGTAGGATGACCACATTCTAACAATCGAAAAGTAGGACACAAGTATAATAGTACTGTATATGATATCTTACTGCGTCAGCAATACGCATATCATTATTTCAATTAATGTTAACCTTAAGTTAATGAACATTTTTGTTAAGAAGAAGCACTGAACAAAATTATTAAAGGAATTAAACACAACTCCAAATGCTTTGATGAATAACAAATTGGTTTATTTTATGAACGTACAGTCAAAGTTCGTGTTGGGCTAAATAATAATAATAATAATAATAATAATAATAAATTTCGAAGCGTGGTATTATTTTAAGAAATGAAAGAAAATTTAGACCGGCACAAAGGAACTTATATTTAACTTGGTTAGCATCACTGTCATAAGTTCAATAAGAAACCTTTCCTACTTTACCGATATCTCAACAAGGCCTTCTCAGTAAAAGCGATGTATTGTAAAAAATGGTTTGTTGATTGTTCTCCATCCCTAGTCTTCTGAGGAGTGTTAAAAAACACAGCGGTTCATCATTCAGGAAAAGAGTGTGTTTGATTCAAAATATTGAGAATAAAGAATGAAACATTAAGATATTGCAAATAAATTAACTCTGAACATTTCGCAGGACATTTTAAAGAAGAAGGATATTTCTCGATTTCCTAGACATCTTCGCAACACGCAGGACAGCTCTTTGAAAAACAGTACTGTACTGCGAAAATCAGTACGTCTGGTTACCCTAGCCCATCCCTACGAGTAACGCAGTATGGAATTTTAGCCAATGTTACCTTATATGAAAATATTCATAACTTATAGCTGTCAAGTAAAAATGTGTCCTTGCATTTACATAAAGCAATTCAGAAAGGGCAATAATAATAATAATAATAATAATAATAATAATAATAATAATAATAATAATAATAATAATAATAATAATAATAAAAGCGATAGTAATAGTAGTACGGAAAATTGAAGTGATAACATTTGTTCACATATTCTAAGTTTCAGACCTAAAATTAACGCGTTACTTTCGAAGTAAAGTAACAGTTACTTTTTGGGGGCAAGTAACGCGTTACATTTTAGGAAAAAGTAAAGTAACTTGTAACGCGTTACATTTTTACATGTAACTTACCCAAAACTGTCCATGGGAAAATTGTTCACTGCTCGGGCCAAGATTGTTTCTGACTGTCGACAGATGGATGCCGTTTATGGCAGACCTTTGCCTGAAGTACTGCCCAAAGTTTGTAGTCCAACGGGTTAAGATCCGGGCTGCTAGAAGGCCAATCAGTGGTAGAAATGAAGTGAGGGACGTTCCGCGCCAGCCAGTCCTAAGTTGGTTTCGCTGTGTGGCCTGGAGCGGAATCCTGTTGGAAGGTCCACCTTTCTCCAGGGAACATGGTAGCAGATAGTGGTTACACTATAGGTGTTAGCACTGTGTTCTGGTATACCTTGGCAGATGTTTTAACACCTTGTTCGCAAAAATACAGCTGGGTTGTGCTTGAGTAGCTCACTCCCCACCAAACCATCACTGAGGCAGCATGATGTGTCGGGTGTCATCCAGAAGTCCTAAACGGCAGAACTCCTAAAAATATAGGCACTAGACCTGAATTTTAGTACTTCTGCAGTTTAGGACTTGTGGCACGGTATGATTTTTAGGATTTCTGCCGTTTAGGACTTGTGCCGCGATATGATTTTTAGGACTTGTGACGTTTAGGACTTCTGCCTTTTAGGACTTGTGCCGTTTAGGTCTTGTGCCTTTTTCATTCACTTGCTTTAGTTCTGAAATTCGCCACCACCCCACGAAATTGCGACGATGCAGCAACTAGTTGGCAATAATGTCACGAACGTAGCTAATTCCAACAATAACAGCTATATTTGTACTACTAAGATTATTATTATTATCACTATCTGTTCTGCACTTATACGTGAATTACATAATACAACTTATTTCATTCTAAGAATTAATTACATAATTAGTTAAGAAATTCGTTTCTTTCGAATGGAGATACGAGAATCCCAAGACAAATTCCTAAAACAAAAATAAATAAATAAAAAATTGAAAAAATGTTTAAAAAGCATATTTTACCAGACTTCTGAAAGCAAGAAAACATTCAGAATTTCAATATATACTGTGTGGAGCGAATTTTATTAAGAGTAAGACAAAAATCCACCAAAGTTTACTTAATTAAGACAAAAGCTCACTAGACATTTCACGAGTGAACATTAAATACCAACGGTATACATAAAGAACGCAGTAGATTTAAAATTGAACAAAGAACATTTACTATGCAATACATTGGGTGACATTCATAAGTTCTAAACGGCACAAGTCCTAAAAATATAGGCACTAGACCTAAATTTTAGGTCCTGTGCCATTTTTGCAGAAATTACTACATAGTCATTTAGGGGTGTAGCCTGCAATTTTTTCTAGGGGAGCTTGATTTTTATATATTAAAAGCAAATCAAAAGTTTATTTTCAGATTACGAAAGCTTCAATAAGACAATAAATTTATACATATTACACATGTACATAAATACATAATATTATTGTATTTCCAGTTACTTCCTTTTTGAAACCTGGACCTTGACAGAGCGTAAATTTAAAACCACAGCTTGTGGGAAATGTACGAATAAGTTAGTTATAAGAAATCGGAAACTGTTCATGGAAGTCCATTTGTTTGACTGTATTTATCTTCTGTACTCTTATATAAAAGAGTAAAGATGAGTGATTTTTGGGCATACTACTACAAGTAGAGTCGATAAATTTTAGTTATAAAATATAATTTTCTTATGAAAGCAGTACATAAGAAAGAATTTTTGGAAATAAGTATCGTAAAAAGGGTGGGGTAAGATTTTTTTAAAGGGTAGTGTATCTCGCAAGTTTCTAAAGCTAGTAAAATAAAACTTGGCATATAAGCTTTCCTATTAAAAAAAAAACTGAAAATCGAAAATTGAAAATTGAACACATAAAAGGGAAAGAGCAAAGGGAGCACATTTTTTTATGTTCGATTTCCCCATTACTTACTCAGAAAATATGTAAATAAATTAAGGAAGGATTTGTTTAAGCTAGATGCGTGAAACTCGGCATTTGAACTTTTAACTAAAAGTAATAAAATACTATATGTTTCAGCGTCTTGAAAATTACACTTCTAAGCGAAAGGAGAGTCAGTTTCTATAATATTAAAATATCCCACTGCTTATGAGATTTGGGCAGAAAACTCTTTTTCCTTTAGGCCTCGGTTCATCCAGTTAAGCAAACGAGAGTACAAAGTGGCTGATTAATTAGGTTCTTTTAATTATTTTAACATGTTGACGTAGTTTAATTCTTTTAAAACTGTATTCTTTCACATTCTATTATAAACATATTTCATTTGCTGTAATTATTAAACACGTTTAATAAACATAAAACAGACTAACCTCCGGTCCCGGCCAGAATATGTTTTTGGTGTTAAGCCATCATTTGCCGTCCGTAACATAACCTTTGATTTAAACTTCACGTACTATCAAGACTCAAGTCTCAGAAATGTAGCATATATGAAATATACTACTTCTACTACTACTACTACTATACTACTACTACTACTACTACTACTACTACTACTAAATATTAATAACAATAATAATAATAACAATAATAATAATAATAATAATAATAATAATAATATAATAATAATAATAATAATACTAATAATACTAATAATATGTACTTCTGAAATACATATGTATCTATGTGTTATTAATTCTTTCATAATCTTGAAAGAAACTTTTGATTTGTTTTTAGTTTGTAAAAATGAAGGCCCTCTAGAAAAACTTGCTGGCTTATTATTCCATTATTATTATTATTATTATTATTATTATTATTATTATTATTATTATTATTATTATTATTATTATTATTATTATTATTATTATTATTATAGGACAACAGTGATGGCTTATTGCTTGCAGTGCCTAGTAGTAGTTGTTTCCTTTCATCTTCTCAGTTAGAACTTCAGACTGCAGGTCAAAGTGAGCTTCATGGATCACCTGCAAATGCATCTAAGAAGATAGTGTAGAATCCTTCAGATGATCTCCTGAACATGTATGGTTCTATCCAAAATCTGGAACTAGAAAACTGACAGCTCGGAAAAGGAAGAGATGTGCTATTCTCACAGACACTCTAGAAAAAAGTACTTTCGAAATGAAAAACAAGCATCTAAAAGCAAATGAAAACGTAAAATCATCAGCTTAGAAGAATTTATTCTCAAGTCGTCTGTTTGGTTTCTGAAGAACCGTACGAAGAACAGGATACAGAAGAAGACTGGGTACAGTGTTTATGTTGTGAGAAGTGGTCTCATTGGTCGTGTTCCGAGAGAAATCCGTACTACATCTGTATAGATTATAGACATTGACTGCCACAGTGAAAATGAGTGAAGCGATGTTCAAGCTGTAGATTTGATAGCATTAAATTTCTGAATCAAGTCCGATTGTTGCAACTTACCCCAGATGATGTTGCAATTTACCCCATGGGTGGGGCAAGTGTCAACAGTCGGACCTAGTTCAAAAAGTGGATGCTATCAAAACTGCCGTTCGATGTTTTGCACTTCTCTTTTTTTGGTATGTAGTTAAGGCATGTACCTTTTAGTACACTCAATATAGTTTTTATATCTATAATAATTTTCGAGTAAAAAAACAGACCTGAAAATTGTTGCAACTAGCCCCATCTTCCCCTACAATCACTTTTTCAAAAAAAAAAAAATGTATAAAGCCAGTAAAGCAATTAACATGTAGGTCTATTTTCGAAGATAATATAGGAATTTTTCGTGCTGCTAATTATTTATTTTTAAAAAATCAGATGCTGAAACCAATCGATATAGCGCAGTTTAAGCAATTCAGTTTGTTTTATTTAAAAAGAAAACTCTCTATTTACAAATTTGATTGTTCCTATGTATTAGAGCAGTCTTCGAAAAATCAGTGCCTATTGTATTTTTAAAATATAGCTGGAGCCGCGGTGGTTCAGTGGTAGAGCGTTCACCCCTGGTGCATGGGGTCTCGGGTTCAAACCCTGCTCCCGCCAAGTGAACTTTGTGGTCGATAAACGCCGTGTGCGTGGATATTCTCGGGGTTCTCCCGTTTCCTCCCACTTTCTTCATTCCACCATTTCATTCATTTCTCATAATCACCGTCTCCTTCAGCCTAACCAGCATAACCGTGGGACGTAAAACTCAAAGATTTCATTTCATTTTCTAAAATATAGCTGTATTGATTTATTGGTATATATTTACCTTCAGTTTGTTTGAGAGAAAATTATTACAAGAACTAAAAAGTGTTTCTCTAGTAAATACGTTTTCATAGTTTAGCTATTTACGTTACTAAACAAATTTGTTTTTTTAATACATAAAATGGCGCCCGTATATATATAGGGTGTAACTTAATTAATATAACAAACGTCGTTAGGTAATTCCTGACACCGAAATAAAACAAAAACTATACAACAACCTGGGTGTAACACCCGAAAATTTATCGGAAAAATGTATAAACCGCCATAACTCATGAACAAAACGTCGGATTGAAGTCGGGCAAAAGAATGTCCATTGTTTTTAGTCGTAGATTCGATTAGTGTACAGTGACGATGCAAGGATGACTTCCAAAGAAACTGGAGTATTCCTTTGAGTATTTTATCAAACGTTGAATGAAGAAATGATCAATCAAGTACAAGATTTAACATTAAAAAATAATAGTGCATCGTTCAAGTTAGAAGAACACTCAGAATTCGAAAGAAAGAGAGATACACATGTGTGATTCATCTATTTTGTCTCAGTACATAATGACGTCTCGGAAGAAGATTTTAAATGGAACGAAGTCTTTAACGTATCACACTTATATCTTCTAGGCTAATGGTAACGGATGATAAATGAACGGCTTCCTGTCCAAGAGTGTGTGAAAAAGGAAAAATAACTTTGATCCAGATTAGGTTTAAAACGACTGTGCATAGGACAGTCAGGCGGCATGTAAATAATTATAACATCGAAAAATGCAAAGATCATATGTGATGAACGAGTGTACAAGGAATTCTCCACATGACCCAGGGATTCCAAATATTGTGTGAATAGATATGGGGCAAAAGTAAGCTGCATTAAACGGTTTCTTCCTCGTAATATGTAATTCCGTGGAATATGGTACTTCTGTGCACAGAAGCAACAAAAGTGGAGAAACAAGGGATGTTGTACACGTTGCATAACGATACCAAGAAGTGCGCTGGAATAGTATACTTGATTTATCCGTTAGATGAATCTTCTCCCAGGAATACTTTTGATGGCGTTTTCCCCTTCCTTCGAGTTGGCAAACCTCAACTTTTCCCTGAGCTATGAAAAACTTCATTGCTATTGTGAATATACCAAAATACTATCCTAGTGTAGACCACTTACATTTTGATTTTATCATTGCCGGAGAAATTTTCTCAAAGGAAGCTCGTTGAAAGTACATTTTAAAAAAAGGATAGTCTTTTTTCGACATTCTAATGTACATACCTTAGAGCTGTATGGAATACCTACACGGAGGAATACCTACGGAACTATCGTCCCTTGTGTGCCAATTGCGAGTGGCTTACAGAAGGCTGTCTTGAAGTTTTATTGTGGAATGGCTTCAGTTAGCATGGCTGAGTTGTAATAAGCATCTACGCAACTTGTGAGTGATATACATAGTCAGATGCTCTACTGTTACACGTGTAATTGCTGTATAACAGGATGGGAAATGTTGTGTTCAACGGTAGAGGGTTGTGTCCAGGTATTTAAGGTCGTGTAAAAGTGTAGACGTTGGTGTTTAAGTAAAATTGATTGTGTTAACCTGTACACGCCTGCGCGATGGAAGATTACCCTGTCCACGAGCTGGCAGATATGCAACTCATTTATGGAGTAGCAAAGGGCAATAGCCCAGAAGTGAGGCGTTTATATCGTGACCGTCGCCCTCAAAAGAGAGTAACTTTCCTTGTATTTTTCCACGCCTCCATATTCGACTTCGAGAGAGGGGTCCCTTCGGTTTCTCGTACGTGAAATCGGAGGAAATAGCCCCATATGGACAGCTGAACTTGAAGACAGCGTACGTCGAATGATCAAAACCGTCTTGAAACTATCATGTGTATGGCGTAAAAACCCACATGCAACTCTAGTAAACGATCAGCAGCAGAAATTTGGTGTGGTGTGGTGGATAATTTTGTGGTAGGATCTTATTTATTATCGGTCTGCCTGTGTGGGAGTACGTATCTTTTATTTTTACGTAATTTTCTCCCAAAATTGATAGAACATGTGCCCTTGAACATAAGACAGCAGATGTGATTTCAGTATGATAGTACACCTGCACATTTTGACAGGAATATGCAGACTTACCTAAATGAAATATTCCCAGATTGGGAGAGAAAAACCTGTGTTATGACAACCTCGTTCATTCTACCTCACGCTGCTTGACTTTTTATTTCGGGGATACGTATGAAACTCCGGCCACGACAGTCGAAGAACTTGTAGCTCGATGTAATATAGCTGCGGCAATCATCTACGAAATTTCAGATGTGCTTGATCACACGCGGAAAAATTTGCTTCGCCGATGTCATCTTTGCAATGCGGTCAACGGTCGACAATATCAGACTGTGAACTGTTATTCTTCATAGCTGTCTCGTGTACACATACTGCATTGCACAAATACTGTACAAGGTACCTCTGAGTATTCCAGTTATCCTACCTTCTCCGAAACAGAATAAATCGATAATTTGAAATTGTATTTCTTTCTTTCCTTGTGCAACACGCGCAAAACCTTGAGTATCTCGAGTTTCATTCCTTCTGTACTCGTAGTTATTATCTTCCACGAATTTACGCATTACGGGGAGGAAATCTTTTAATCTAGCTTACTTTGGCTCAAATTATATTCAGATAATTTGTGGGAATCACTGTTGTTATGTGAAGAATCCCTTATACTCTAGTTCATCGCACATGATCTTTTGCCCCTGACTGTCTTATGCACAGTCGTTATAAACCTACTCTGGATCAAAGTTATTTTTTTCTCATTTTTACACACTCTTAAGTTGAACAGGAAGCCGTTGATTGATCATCCGTTACCATTGGCATAGAACTTATAATTATGATAAGCTAAAGACTTCGTTTCATTTAAATTCTTCTTCCGAGTCCAGGAATCACCTCCAGACGTTCATTACATTAATGAAGTTACGCACTATGTATATAATGATAAAAAATAATACCGATATTAGTGTCGATGAAATAGTATTTGGAGTCACTCAGACGAAAAGTAACACTCCCGATGCAGTTTAAATCCATACTCAGATTCCATTGCCCTTTATGCTCAAAATGAAACTATTCTCCCCGTGCGAAGAACGGGTATTCTGTTAATAATTTGTTATTAAACATCACACCATAAAATACAAAGTGTATCACGTAATGTACACGTTATACTGTTACTTGCTTAATGTATAAATGGAGGATGAAGGACTATTATTGGATCAAAAGATCCAATATATTTCAGACAATAAATTTCTTGTAGGCTTTATATCTGGAGAACAACATATAGTGTACCCAAACCTAAACTATGACTGAACTCAGTATGATGTGCTTAGTGCCTGAATAAAACGAAAGCTCGATTTAGGGGCCATTCAAAAATTCTGTTGCCCTTGATCCAAAAAATCTAATATATTTCATTCAATAAAAAAAAAAAATCTTGTACGTCTTATATCTGAAGAACTATATATAGTGCAGCCAAACCAAAACTATCACTTAACTCAGCATGATGTGCTTATTCCGAAAGTAATACGAAACCTTGATTTAGGAACCGTCCAAACGTTTGTAGCCCCTGATCCAAAAAGTCCAATATATTTCATTCAATCAATAATTTTATTGTATGTCTTATATATGTAGAACTACATATAGTGTAACCCAACCCAAGATATCACTTAACTCAGTGTGATATGCTTATTGCGTAAAAAATATGAAAAGTCGATTTAGGGACCGTCCAAAAATTTTGTGGCCCGTTATAAAAAAAAATCCAAAATATTTAATTAATTGAAATTTTTCTTGTACTCCTTATATCTGGAGAACTACATATCTGGAGAAAACTCGATTTAGAGACCGTTCGAATATTTTATGGTAACTGATTCAAAAATTAATATTAGCCAAGATCATAATATTTTGATCCATTTTTTAGATCATTCCTAAAATTCTTGTTTTTATTCAATCTTTCTTTTAAACAGTATCACCCTCTTTGTTCTCAATTTGAAATTTATCAAGCAATTATAAAGCATTGCTTATTATCCAATTTGTATTCGGTGTAGAGCTTCAATTTTCTCAAAGTTTCAAATAAGATAATAAAATATGATTTACTATCGGAATTCGTGTCAGGTATTATTATTACTTTTATTGGGGTTTTCCTTTCTTTCAATTGTTAAAACAAGAAACTACCTTGCACTGTCATAAAATATGTGCTCTTTTCCAATAGCATAATAAGTGCTCATATAATTTTGAACTTTAAAATTAAGGATTGAATCAGTACAAGAAGTACAATTTGGATAACGAATGACTTATAATTGATGTTTAGTGGCGTACTGAAGTAAAGGGATTAAGGACTTTGAAACCCCCCTTGAGCAAGGTATTATGCAAAATTAAGCACGTTTATCATATTAGCACGTTTATATATATAAACACTTGATATTATATAAACTTGTGTTCCTAAAGCTCCTGAACCCCCTAAACATTTGCGTAGAGTACTGATTGTGTTTCTCTTATTATTTTAACCGTTTTATGCTTTGAACGAAATTTGAAGTGCAGGAACCCTGTGAAGGTGACCACCTTTACTATAAAAATTTCTTTAATGGCTCTTAGTTTTTCTTCAAAACAATCAATAACGAACGAAAAATAAATGATAGAGTTTGATTTTAAATCGAAATTTGAAATACCACCAAAAAGTTGGCCCACCCAACCTTATTTTGTAAATGACTCTTAATAATTTTCAAAACAAACTATTTCCTCTTCAAACCAATCAATAAGAAAGGAAAACATGTTATTAGCTTGAGTATTGAATCGATATTTAAAAGCAGAAAAAACAGTATGAAGTTGACCACCAAATGTATCCTGGAAATAGATATATTTTACTGGTTGTTTTGAAACAAGTGATTTTTTCTTCAAAATAAGCAAACCGCCCCGAAACAAATCACCTTCATCAACATTATTTCTTAATTATATTCTTATGTTTTTCGAATCAAATTACTTTTCTTCCAAACAAGCAACAACAAATCCATATCAAACGATTGATTTTGGTATTGAATCGAAATTTGTAAGTAAAGGAATCAGATTGAATTTGATCACATTCTAAATTTATTTTGTAAATCTCTTTCTCTATTTTTTCGAAACAAGCGATTTGCTCTTAAAAACAACCAATAAGAAACGCTTGGCTTCGGTTTTGATTCGAGACTTTAAAGTGGAGCCAATATGAAATTCCAACACCCATTTTTCTTGAAAAGACTCTTTATGTTTTTCGAAACAGACTATTCTTTTTCAAAATAATTAGTAGCATACGCATATCAAACAATTGATTTTGATTTTCAATCAAAATTTTAAGTGGAGGAACAAGGGTAAATTTGGCCATATACCAACTTTATTTTTTAAACATCTCTTTATGTTTTAAGAAAGATACGATTTTTACTATTTTTCTTCAAAAAAGTCAATAACAAACGAAAAACAAACGATTGGCTTCCGATTTCAATTCGAAATTTGAAAGGAGGCAACTTAACATAGGTGCATTGCTTCGCTTTAAAAAAAAAAAAAAAAAAAAAATCCAAACGCAAATTCTAAGCCTACAGTTTTAAAATTGCAGTTACATGTACATACTTCAACTTAGTATACATAAAAAATTACAGCATTATAAAAATATCAGACAAATAATATTTATTCGGTATTGAAAACCTCGAATCAACTATTGGAGTTATTTAGCGTATTTTTTTAGTATCACAAAATTAAAGGTGTATTTATTACGGCATGGATATATTACGCACAATATTTTTATACAATTTATATATATATATATTTTTTAAAAATAGACCATTTAGAATTATTTATCCTTACAATTTTTTATATCCACAAATTCAAGGTGAGGGATATGCGATATTGATATTTTCAGAAAGTGTTGACCACCCTACAGAATGTCGATCCTGTGCCGTGTCGATCCTGTGCCGTGTCGATCCTATGCCGTGTCGATCCTGTGCCGTGTCGGCCCTGTGCCGTGTCGGTCCTATGCCGTGTCGATCCTACGCCGTTTCGTTCCTATGCCGTTTCGATCGTATGACGGTTCTCTCCTATATATCCTTGAGAAAATAATTGTTACTTAATATTGCGTAATTATAAAATAATGTATTTTTTATTATTTCGATCGTATGAAAGTTCTGCTGTCGATCCTATGCCGTGTCGATCCTGTGCCGTTTCGGTTCTGTGCCGTGTCGATCCTATGCCGTGTCGATCCTACGCCGTGTCGATCCTATGCCGTGTCGATCCTACGCCGTGTCGATCCTATGCCGTGTCGATCCTACGCCGTGTCGGTCCTGTGCATGTAACCCAATTGATCTACATTCTTGCTACAGTGCAGGATACTCTGCTTCGATTCCCGATGAGAACATACTTAATTCGGATTCAACATTATACTACAGCGCCAGTCTCATATTCACTTGGTGCTCAAGCGGGACGCTAATTTTCCAACATTTTTTTTTTTATTATTATTATTGTTAAATAAGCTGTCACTATATTTCCTGATTCCGGAAGCGAAAGCTAAAGAGGTTTTAAATTAATAGCGTAGATGTGAATAAAGTTTCAATGGTTGGTTTGTATTTATACATCAAGTTTCAAGGTCACGTTTTGGACAAGGGTAGGGACCACAGTCATCGTGCGAGGGGAAACTTTACCATTGATCGCCAGCTTCTCCCCTGTTAGCTGCTGAAGTTTTTTTGTCTATTTTTTTTTAAGAACAGGAAAACAGGTCCAGAAGGGGAGATGTTGAATATATATATATATATATATATAGGGATGCAAGGACCACACCAAGAGATTTATCGTTGGGCGAGGTTCTGGTTGGAGCTTACGGGAAGTGGTCGCCATAGAAACGCGAGTTTCCATGGTAATTCCTTAGTTGAGCTTCAACGCTGGTTCAAGAGGGTGGGCAGTCATCTTCGGATCAACGGTGTTAAGTTGAAAATTTTCCCACAACACTATTACTTTCACCAATTTATTACCTTAATGCATTCTACATACACTCGTATATGCGTACATGATTACCGCATTAGGATCTGTATATCTTAGTTCAGAAATTCATGTTGCGTTTTTTTCTTCTGAGAAAAGAAAGGGCTTATGCATTACATAGTGGCATTAAGAAGATAATAAATTTACTTCTTTGTTGTTGTGAAGAGCACTATAATAGCTTTATATCGTGATTCAAATTAGTTTAAATGAGTGGCACATAATTCTCTTAACAATAGGGCTTATCTTTATTTTTTTTATTATTCACTAGCATAGTAGCTACTTAGTGGGAATACTAGAGCTGATTTACTCTTTGTTGACTAGCGTAGTAGCTACTTGAAGGAAATACTAGCAGTTTACTTCCTTTTCATTCACTAATATGGTTGCTATAATGAACAGAGACGTTAAGATTTGACTTTTCCATTGACTAGTGTACTAACTAATGGGAGCATTAGCAGTTTACTTTCCATTAACTAGCGTAGTAGGTACTGAACAGAAACGTTAACAGTTTACTTCCTTTTCATTGCCAAGATTAGCACCTACTAACAAGGGCGCCGATTTCTCTGTAAATTTGGGGGGGGACATTCAGATGCAGAAGATATATATATATATGAGGATTTTAAGACAAATTGCATTTAAATTATGCCAAATATTGAATATTCATAAATACAATAGGGAGGCCCACATGAGATTTGGGGGATCTGAGCCCACATGAGATTTGGGGGTCCTGGGCCCCCCAGGATCGGCGCCCTTGCCTACTGAACAAAGACAATAACTGTTGTTCTGCTCCACATTGACTAGCGTTGTTGCTACGTGATGGAAACACTAGTAGTTTATTTCTCTTCATTGACTAAGTTAATATCTACTGATTTTTTGTCTTCTTCACATTGACTAGCATAGTAGTTTCTTAACGGGTACACTAGCAGTTTACTTCCTCCACATTGACTAGCGTAGTAGCTCCTTAACGGGGACACTAGCCGTTTATTTCCTTCACACTGACTAGCGTAGTATCTACTTAAGGGGCATACTAGCCGTTTACTACCTCTACATTGACTAGCGTAGTAGCTACTTAACGGGCACACTAGCCGTTTACTTCGTCCACATTGACTAGCGTAGTAGCTACTTAACAGGGATAGTAAAAGCTAGCAAAAGTGTTCGTTAATAGAACATTAGTACTTTATACACCCTTTAAATACTGAAGTCATTCGATGAAAATTTGAGATCTGGACATTTATTTTCTTTTTTGCGATGTAACTGAAAAGCAAGCTAATCAAGAACTTTCAAATTGTGGAAATTCTACATATAAATTGTACCTTTGTAAAGAAAATATGTTAATGCAGATGCATAAAGGAAAATAAAAGTATGTATTAATATTTCTTTGTAAATGTTTCGTGTATGCCTTTACATACATTTTTGTCAAGCATTTGATTTGAATCATATTGTGTTTCCTTCTGTACTGATGGTCAGCGTTTAAGAATTGAACGACTTGGGGAAGATAATGATAAACGATATATTTTTTTTAAACTTTCGAACACGCTGGAAAAGAAAGTTTAACATTCCCATGCAATGCAATGCAATGACACATACGAAATAAGTTTCCCCTAATAGCTCCAGATACATTTTCAAATTTCCTACATACCTTTCTGTGGTCCAATTCCAACTCATTCCACGTAATAACTCAGTTTAGCCGGAAGTGGAGCTTATCATTTATTATCTCCCCCTCCCTCGAGCAGCAGCTTTTTTTTTTTTTTTTTTCGACGCGAAGCGCCAAGTTTCCTCTAAATGCCAATAGGAAATGAGTGTGTCTCGGCGTTGTCACATATAGAGTCAGATCCGTAATTTTATCAGGCAGCTCTACTTGCTACAAAACAATATTTATCTGTTCAAACTGCATCCCTTGCTATGTGGCAACGTCTCATTTTGGAATTTAATTTCATTGGGTTAGCCCGTTTCCCTTAAGAGGAGGCCCCAACACGCCGAATTTAAAATACCGCTAATTTTACAGTAATTATGTTATATATTCAAATAAGTACAAGATAATCGAAAGGTAGAACAAGAGCCCGCTAGACAATATTATTTTACATGAGATACCGCTATCACGACTCACTTATCTGCTTTCAATTTCTACCCATTTAGAAAATTGGTTTTTATTTTCGCGTTTCTAAATGGCTGCAAACGGGAAACTACTAGATGACTCGTGATAACGGTACTTCATGCAAAATAATATTCTTTCTCGCGCTCTTGTTCCACATTTGGATTATATTTTATCTTTTTTCAAGATATCACATAATTACTGTAAAATTATCTATAAGTTATAAAACACTTGAAATAAATGTATCTAAGTTATTATCAGAGTTCTCACCATCTGAAATGAGGAAGAGAGTTATATATATGCAAATAAAATATAATGGAAAGATGAAGTAAGATAGAACGGGACAAACTCGGAAAAATTCACGAACACGACGCGTTGTCCTAGGATTGAGCTAGGGGCGATTCAAACTAGAGATAACTTCTGTAACGATAAGCAACTTTTTTTCTTTCTAATTAAGCTATTGGTCATACATTTGTCTTTTTTTTATTTTCCGTTATGCCATGACAGTGCGTCTGACAGCTTCGTAAATGTCATGTCTAATAAAATGGTCAGATACGGAAGTTGGAGTAGTGCAGCTATATCTGATTGTGGAAAAAAACGAAGAAAATGGTTCCTATAAAACTGAGCGAAAAACTATATTTTTGCGACATAAAGATGAAGAGAAAAGGAGGTAATAAAGTTTCATAAAGAACCTGTTCCATTTTGGATACTGCAAAAGTTGTCGCAACTTCGAAATTTTCGCACGTCTCACTACAGATATTACGTATTGAACGTTTTATCCCTTTCTCTCTCTCTCTCTCTTCTTTTTTTCTCTTTTAAGTATCTGCAGCACCATCACCAGCACAAGTTCTTTCTTTTCTTCTGGATGATCGCTCTGGAAGGTGTCTTTGAATAGATCCAAGCTCCCCAGCACGTGTTCCATTCGCAATGACACACTCGCACACAACAGAATAAGAGCTTCCCTGCCAAAGGGCGTCAGGACCTGAATGGAGATCGACGATCTACCCTCAATAAGAGGATCACGGGAAGAAGTTCTTGTGCTTTGGGAGGAATCAGTGGGGTTGATGGAAGAGGGATTTTGCTCCCTTCATCTATCATCCAAGGGTATAGTACTAGCCTTTTCACATCGCACACAGTTCTTACTAGTATATTTCTAAGTTTCGTCGTCGCACAGGTTGCATCAAAAAGAAGGCACAATTTTATGTTCTCTCATAAATTTTTTGGTTTGCTTTAAAAAGTCGACACTGCACATGCATTTAAGAAGCTTTATTTGAGTTTATGGTTTTGTCTGTTGACTCGTGTTCAAGCAATTGGTAGCGATAGATCATAAGCTCAAAAGAAGGGATAAATCAGCACATTTAGAACAGGATTTTCCTGGTCTTTTGACTCTTGCATCCACATTATGCTTTGGAAGAATTGTAAAATGAATTTCTATAAAAGAACGAACTGTTTTGTTATATTGATTTTGTAGTGTCTTGGTAAGTGCCACGATATAACTTCTCTTTCTCGTAACACTAGAGTGATATATTCACTGATCTGAAGAACGGAAATCCGGAAGTTTTGGGAATAATTTTTCTTGAATTAGCAATTCCTTGACTGGTTTCACTCAGCTTTTGACTATTTCCTAATACGAGCCAGACTTTTCATTTCCTTGTAATGTATCTTCAATACATTCTGTGTATTGTTTAGTCCGTATATTTCAATCAATGCCTATCTCTGGATACTTTCCTTTCTGTGGAAAAGTGTTTTTGGAAAAGTGACTTTGTGTTCACCCTGTATATTAATTGGTAAATCACATCGTACTTGAATATGAACTCTCATGCATAATTTTGGACAAAATCGAGAAAAATGAATTTTTTATGGCACTTAAAATATGTGTTATTCGTTCCCAATATTAATTGAGGAGTTTTATTCTGCTACAAAATATTAGACCTATTTATTTATTTATTTATTTATTTCCTGTATATGAAAAATATATAGTTAAGTAGTAGATGGTTACTAAAGTTGTTTGTTTTCTCCCAATAGTAAGGTACCTACTACTTACAAACAGATTCAGTTTTGTATTTGAGGATACTTTTGAGGACTCTGGAATCTATGCAAAACGATAATCTAGTGGTTAGAGTTGGACTCACGTCTACGTGATCCTGGGTTCGATACCAGGCCGGTGCTTCCCAATTTTCGGCGTCCAGCTAGCGTCGTGAGGCAAACTGGGGATGCATGTAAATAAAAGACGTGATGGCCGCTAATGCCTGTTAGAGACAGAGCAACGCAGCGCGCTAATCACATGTTCGTTGCTAGTTTGGACGTAGTTCCACCAATCGCTAACAGATGGCATTGGAGCGGCTTAGGCCCACAAAGGGTTATTATGCCAAGTGATTTGGTTTGGACTGTACGCAACTTCAGACCAAAGATTAATTTAGAAACAATTCAGCAGGCAAGAAAGTTTTTTCTGTTCATTTTTTCATCGTAACTTGATACACTGATATTTCGTGCAACTAAAAGTGTAATTTACAACAGAAAAAAAGTTCTTATATGTATTGCAACGGATCTGAAACGAGAAACGATTGAATTGATCAAATTCAAAAGAAAAACAGATCATTTTCAAGCTTACCTCCAAAGTATCCGACCTGGCATTTCTCATTAAACTCATTTATACTAGAGCCATCTATGCGACAATTATATGAACTACTTGAATTCTGTGTAGCGTTGTTTTTAATGTGAATATGGGATGAAAATAAAATGTTAAGAAGACAAAAGCCATAATGAGTGGAACGAAGCGGTCGGTGTCAAAAATAGAACAGGTGACTGGTTTTGGATATGTGGGTAGTGTTTTTTTTTAGTTTCACGTCCCACAGTTGTGCCGGCTAGTCTAAAGAAGACGGTGATGATCAGAAATGAATGAAATTGTGGAATGAAAAAAGTGGGAGGAAACGGAGACCCCCGAGAAAACTCACTCACACGGTGTTTGTCCACCACAAAGTTCACTTGGTGCGACCAGGGTTCGGACCAGGGATCCTATGCACCAGAGGTGAACGCTCTAGCACTGAGCCACCGCGTCCCGAAATAAAAGCAAGGATAGGAATGGCGAAAGAAGCCTTTAGGACGAAGAAAATACTATTTTGAGGGACCTTGAATAAAGAGTTGAGAAAAAAGACTTATAAAATGCTTCATATGGAGTATTGTAGACTACTCTATGGGTCAGAAACATGAAAATTACGCAAAAATGTCGAAAAATCACTGGTAGCTTTCGAAATGTGGATGTGAAGACGAATGGAGAAAATTAGCTGGTTCGAGCAGAAAACGAATGAGAGGGTGTTAAAAATGGTGGTGGAGTAAAGAACAATTTTAGATATTATTAAGAAGAGGAAGAGAAACTGGTAGGGACATTGGCTAAGAAGGAACTGTCACGAGGGACGTGCTAGAGGGTATGGTGGCAGGAAAGAAAGGGAGAGGACGAAGTAGACTACAATTAATGGATGATATCAAAACAGAAAAATCATACGTGAAGACTAAGAGGTTAGCGGAAGACCACGGAGCATGGAACCTTCTCAGTTGCCGTAAGTGACCTATGAAAAATGGCAGAATATCTATAATGATATGTGGAATCATGTGTAATTTACAGTAATAGGAATTATAAGTTTTATTCTTACGCATTTGTTACTTGGGATCCGCGAATTAGTCTTTTAACGAGTGCGTTACATGGAAGTTTGAGAACCAGTGTCTACAAACAAGTATATCTTAATATGCATACTGTACGAGATGAAAATAAGGCAGGCGAAAAGACCAAACGAAGCAGGCAAGAGTCCAACGTATTCACGCCACTAAGTTCAGCTACACAATTCAACATCGGTAAGGAGTTTACAAACCATAAATTCTGTGCATGTTAGTTGGGATATTATTTCAAGTCATGAAGTTTCGACTCACTAACTATTTCATTGGGTGTCTAAAACGTCTGTAGACAGAGGAACCCCCATCGTTATGATTAAGTGAAGGCCAAACGAACAAAATAGAAAAGCAAAAAGGAGGCGATGATAAAAAATAAGGTTGAAAGAACCGACAAGAATGGTAATCAAGGGTCATATATATTGGAAGGGGGGAAAAGCACTCTTCTCTTCTCACCAAAAGGAATAGAAAAAAAAAGTATATAAGAGCAGGGTAGGAAGTTATATTAAATTTACACGGGAAGGATTAACGCATGTGAGATGGTTACGGTCATGGTTGTTTCAGTGTTAGCAGGGCACTTCTATATGTGCAACACGTACATATGCACTTGGCAGTAAAATCTTGTCATAACTATATTATTTAAAATAAATATTTCTTGTTGGAAACAGACTTCATGACGATGGTAGTTAAATTTACTAACCCGTCCTTCTATTTGAATACAATATTCGTAAATCATGTTTAGGTCGCATTATTTTAAGGTCACATGGACAATACTAAAGCAAATGGTCGAACAAATCCCAGAATGAATTGCTTGATTGCTGTCAAATACAAGAATTCACTTCTCGAACAGTAGCGAACACCTGCTCTATTTAATTAGTTATCACAGTTTTGATATGAAAACTACTCTTGTCTTTGTCACAAGCAAGTTCCTTGTCATTGAAGGTGGAAACAAGTTTTTTTTTTTTATTTATTTCTAACACATGTAGAAGGAAAATCAAGAAATAAAGATAAAAGAGCTGGTTGCACTGGAATTGCAAACTGATGCATTGAGATTGAAGCTCAATATTAAATTCTATAAAAAGGATTACCATCTTTCCTCTGCAGGTATAATATTTGCTTTTTCTTTCAATAACATTATTTATTATTATTTAAAAAAAAAACAGACACAACGAGATTATATTTGTAGTGTTTAGGTCTTTCTGAGTGCGAGTGATGTTTCCCTTCCCTTCTTTGTTCATAATGCGGAAACATACTTAAAAATATGTCTTTTTAGGTTTGTTCTTTCTGGAGAAAGGGGAAGGACAGTGGTGGATCCAGGGGGCGATCGCCCCCCAGAAGAGGAGACTTTCTTATTTTATATATATAAATAAAACCTATCTCAGAGTTTGGAGCTCTTAAAAGTAGCTCTAAGTAGCAGTATTACAACCCATCGCCCCCCTCCTCAGAAGTCCGTCCTGGATCCGCCCCTAGGGAAGGATAATAGGCGATACCATTGCATAGGGTGGCAAATTGCCTAGGATTGATCCTGAGAGATAGAATGCTGATCTCTAGTACAAAGGATCTCCTAATTTCATCCCAGAATACGGATTCTTCAGATCGCAAGAGATTCAAATTCAATTACAGAAGTTGTACGAAAAAGAAACATAATATTTGCACGCTCCGTTTATATACATTGAAGAATGAACACTGCTTTTACATTCTAAGGAATATTTACAATATCTTGGCAGGGATCTGTTAAGCACTGAAAGGAGCTTCGGGTACAGATCTTTAATATGAAATATGTACATTAAAAAATAATTAAAAAGTGGATTTGATTCCTTTGTGCACTGAGAGCCCAATATGTGAGTTTGTGGCAGAATTGCGAATGTCAGAGAACCAATTATCGATTTCCTTCTTTAAAATTATATATGTTACAAAAAAAATATTGTATCTTTGTTATGCACGTGATAATTGTAGGGACAAGTATAATACAGCAATAATATACAGGGTGTTCATTTATTATGTAGCCAAAATTCACTGGTGAAATCCTCATACCTAAACAATAAAAAAGTCCATATAAACATGGAGCGAAAACCGCGTTGTTTCAAAGTTACGAGATGCCGAGATCGAGAAAATTGTAACTTTGAGGCTGCCTACCTTGAAAACTAGGAGAGAGATCAAAGGCAGTGAAAGAAATATTAGAGGAACTAGTACATTGTCTATCTAAATAACCAAGTTTCAGAGTTGGGACGTATCGGCGCAACGGCTTTTATAGAGGGAGCTGCGGTATAGCTTCCGCTCTTCCACCTCTCTCTCTAAAATCATGTGCGCAGGTATAACCCAACTCTGAAACATGGTTATTTAGATAGACAATACAGGTCGGAGTAGTCGGTGAAATAATTTCTGTCCTCACTGGTGGATCGAATCTGGAATGTCTGGTTCGTAGATAGACAACTTATCAACCACACGAGTCTACGCACTGCAAACGTCGATTAAGCCTACGAATATTGTGTTTCGGAATCGAACCAAGAAAATCCTTGTTGTACAAGTGAGCTACGTATTAGTGACTTCTGATACTTCATGTTCCATTATAATATCAGTTTTGATTCAGCAGCGTGTTATTTATTCAATTACTCGATATCATATCTGCAATACCAGAAGTAGCTACAGAAATCCCCACATAACATCAGCTCAAATGTATCTAATAGATTTTAGTCCTTTATAAACCAAACCACTTGACGTCCTTTATAAACCAAACCACTTGACGACCTTTATAAACCAAACGACTTTTTGTGGGCCTGAGCCGCTCCAACGCCATCTGTTAGCAATCGACTGAACTACATGCAGTCTAGCGATGAAGTCGTAGTCAGGGCGTTGAGTTGCCCTGTCTTTAACAGGGATATTAGTAGCTTTCTAGTCCTAGGGGGCGTCACATTTTCCACTCACGTGACTCCCCACTTTGCTTCACGACGCTAGCTGGACGCCGAAAATTAGGAAGCAATGACCGGGAATCGAATCCGGAACCACGTAAACGTGAGTCCAACTAGATTATGGTGTCCTCTTGTAGTTTTTTATACGACGTAATAACATCGTAGTTACAGAAACTCCTCTTCAGGGAAATCACATTGGTTTAAAAAAAAGAAAAACGCTATAAACTAAAGGGAGAAAACAAAATGTGTACTAATTCTAGTATACAAGAATTAGTAAATATTTTATGATTTATCCCTTCGCTTGTTGCGGTCAAGTTATAATGCTTACCGACGTGATTCCCCTCAACAGACGCCACTGATCATGAATCGAAGTAACATTAAATAATTCTATATAATATATACATCCTTATGCCCTCTATACACCATCATTTTTTCGAAGACGTTATTAAACTTTTCTTCAGTTAAATCCACGATTCCGAAATGCATAAAACGTGTCCCACCCTGGTTGAAGTTAAGAAAAGCGTTCCATCATTTTCTCCTCCCATGTGCTCTTGAAGCAGATCGTTGTCATCTGAATAGTGTGGGCGAGAGAAACCCTCCGTGACCTACTGCAAAATAAAGTTAAAATCAACAGAGCCATTTACGCTCATTTAAATACATGGAAGCAACTTTAGAGTGGCCGAATCAACTGTTGGAGGCAGCAAAGGTTAATGGAGAAGAGGACAACATGTACGGCAGGAGTCACGGGCATCAGTGATAGTCTTGCTAATATTATGACAAAATACTTTTCGGGTAAATACTATAATATACCAATGCTATAAGCAGTTATCTACGTAAATTTACACTACCTATAGTGCGCGAGATTTAAGTTGAATCACACTTGAGACAGAAAGTCCTGCTGTACACTGTTGCCACGTTATTGCTGAGCAGGCAATTATGAAATAAAAATTACATTATATACGATAATTCCTTGTTTCCTTTCATACATTTCTTCAATTTATCTTTTATTCTAGATTGCTGACTAAAATTTGTACCCCACCTGTTGCACTACTACACGGAAGTACTAAATCTCCCTATCACTGCCTGGCAATGAACTGACTTCTTGATAGTCTGTGAATACATGAAAAATGGATTTAGAGCTAATGTCTTTAAAACCTTTTGTTTGGGAAATTCTGGGTATAAAACGAAGAGTACAAAGACACGGATAGGAGACAAGACAGAAGACTGCCCTGCAGCCAAGGTTGTTCATCAGAAGGGCTCAAGGATGGTCCATAGCCCCATTTAGCGGAAGAAAGGGGGGCCACGCCTGTAGCTGAAATCCATGGCCTGTGGTTAAAAAGCCGTTTGTCTTCCAGAGGTCAGGATTCAGTCTAGTGTTGGGCACAAAAACCGACTTTTCGGTTTTTAGAAAAACCGAAACCGGTTTTTGAAAATTAAAAAAAACAGTTCGGTTTTTCACCGGATCCGGTTTCGGTTTTTTCAAAACCGGTTCCGATTTTTTCCAAAATTTGTCCTATTTCTGACCAGAATAGTGTTTCGTTGTTCTCCGGAAACCGAATCTGTTTCCACAGAAATAGTTTTATGTGTTTTCCAAAAGTTTTCACAGAAACCAGTTTCGGTGAAAACCGAACCGGTTTTGAAGAACCAGTTTTTGGAGAAAACCGAAAACGGTTTCAGCGGAAAAAAACGAACCGGTTTTTGGAGAAAAACGAAATGCCGGTTTTTCGGGTTTCGTTTTTTCTAAAAACCGGTTTTTATATTAAAAAAAACAGTTTTGCACATCCCTAATTCGTCCTGCCGTGGACACAAAAGGAGCTATCTGATCGCTATCAAGAAAAGATAGCGTTGCCGATAATATAGTATTCTCGCGTGCATAAACCGCATTTCTTCCAAATGCATCAACATTTTAAAAGTATGGCTTATACGCGTGAATGATAAGAAATACGTACACACTCAGCAGTAGAGTACAGTTGCGCACTCAAAAATTTTATCATCGAACTTCCATTGAAGTTTACGTCCTCAATAGAGAATGGGGTTCAAATACAGTATACTCCATAGACCTATTCCCTCCTTGCGTAGAACGGGCATCTCTGTTAGTATATTAATAAAAATAAAGGTAATTTTGTTCATGATCGAATGACATGAATTTTTGAACATACTATATATAGAAGTGAGAAGTGAGTTTTGAGTGTAAATTTAAAACAAGCACTATACCACAACCACTAAAGTCTGATATCTCTGGCTATATTGTTATGCACACGTCCTTGGACCTGATAGCGAGGGTTAGCCAGGTGTGAGAAAATTACTCATCGAACGGCCACCAGGAGGCACCACCAATGCCATCAGAGCGAACTTCCCGTTCACACACACACATGCGTGTAGCACCTGGGAAAGAGAAAGCACTTTTTTTTTTCATTTTTGAGGGGAGGAGTCGATCATAAAAGAAGAGCATGATCTGTTCTGCTAGAGTGATAGATATGAACAGACCATCTGCTATCTATAACACGAGCTCTTCCTTAAAAAAAAAAAAAAAAAAAAAAAAAAAAAAAAAAAAAAAAAAAAACAATCAATATATATATATGAGAGACCCATTTGTAAGTATAATAGTAAAAATGATATTCAATAGAAGTTTTGTTGAGATTTAAATTAAAATTTTTCAGTTACTTTTCAGGATTTTAGTACGTTTTTTTTTAAGCCTGGGATACCTAAAAAAGAAAGGTATCGCATTTCAATTACTTTTTGATGTATTTCATTTGATTTTAAAAATCTATTAAAGGACAGTGTATATATATATATATATATATATATATATATATATTAACGCATTCCGCAGAACTCAATCGATTTTGATCAAGCTTGGCATTGCAGACAGACCTTGATTTGCTTACTACAGAGTGTCCAATATACAACGCAACCCTGAAATGAAATCTTTAAGTTTTACGTCCCATGGTTATGCCGGTTAGGGTAAAGGAGACGGTGATTATGAAAAATGAATGAAATGGTGGAATGAAGAAAGTGGGAGGAAACGGGAGAACCCCGAGAAAACCCACGCACACGGTGTTTGTCCACCACAAGGTTCACTTGGCGGGAGCAGGATTTGAACCCGGGACCCCAAGCACCAGAGGTGAACGCTCTACCACTTTTTTTTTTTTTTTGCAAAACATGTAAATTGACTAATAACTCATACGTACGTATGGATGTTCTGTCGTTAATTTTCAGTTTGTTTAGTTGGAGAAGCTTGGAAACTATGGAGCAGAAAAAATAATTTTTCATTTCTATCGGATGAGGCCTCTGTAAGGAGGAACTAGGGAAATCATAGTTTTCATAAATTAACACTCTGAATTGGCAACTTTGCTGATGTTTCAGTTCATCAAATGGTGTGTTAAGGATCTGTCTACATTATGCAATTTTTCTATATTTTACAATATTTTTCAACTTCTTTGTATACAGACACAGAGGTAATGCTAAATCTAGATATTTATTTAATACTGATATGCTATTAAACCTACTGCACATTCTATATAATGGTGAGCCTTTATACATTTCAGTTCTTGGAACATCTACAGTCAACAGATGTCGCTTACGTAGATAGCCTGGTCTAGCATTGAGTCCAATTTTTTGTAAGAAATTACTATTGTCAACATAAGAATTCATAATTTTATAGAGAAATAAGTGTTAAAAAAAACTCACGTCTGTTACTCAAACTAACATAGTTAAATTTATCTAGAAGGGTTTCATGCGATATTTTGTTTCTTATAGCGGAAGCTCCCATTGTTTTAAAATAGAGATACCTTAGGAATTTCTTTTGAATACTATGACAGTCGTCACCTCTCACAATTGTGTATGCATTATTAAATAAAATTTGTATTTTTATTTTTGTTTCACTTTGCATGTATTTTTTTTTTCGTGTTCTGTTTGGAGTCTGGACAGAGAAGAAAATATCTTTAAGAACCAGAGCAGTGGTCATCTCACTGAAGATCCGAGGACCCTTGCTGTCACCATGCTAATTTGTCGCTCTCGGGTGGCGGAGAAACCCAAGCCATTTTAACAGACACACTAACACACCCACACAGTGAGAAGAAAATTCAAAAATTAACAGAAGAGAGAGAAAGACAAAATTTTAAAAACTAAATCAGTTGATACAGGAAGCGTGCAGTGAGAACACAAGAAATAACGATTTCTTCACAACGTCTTTGCACACATATGTATATTTTTATTCATCGTTATTATACAAATATGTTCAGAAAATAAATACTCATAGTTAGTGTCGCAGCAACGAAGGTGCTGATATACCAAGTTCCTGCATAACTCGAACTCTCTCTCATATTAAAATGGACAGTTTATGTGTGTGTAAGATGGTACTCTGTGTCTTCTCCACAAAGCGAGGGCAAGGTCCAGCTGGATGCTTTAACTCCGGACTCCAAGTGGGACATGAGGATTCTACGTGTCGTGTGAAATTAAAACACAAGGTAGGATCTAGATGTGCTTTACATTGGTTTTGCATTCATATTAACCTTTCTTGGCACGAATACTACAAGACGCCCAAAGGGACGCCAAACCATTCGTATTATATGGGTCAGTTTGCAAGTGTCCAGATTATTGTAATGAGACTTCTGTTGTTATTTTTACATTACCCCTTTTCTTGGTGCATTTATTCAGATGTTGACTACTACTGACTCAACAGTCATTTGCCCGCGATTGAAGTGACAAAAGAACATAAATGTTTGAGGGATTTTTAGTGGCAAACTTCCCAGAAACACTACTCATTTCTTTTAATTTAAAGTTTGATCATGCAGTGATAAACTTATTTGAAGTACACTTTTTTTTTATATGTGTTTTAGAGAGAATCCTAAAATGAATTATGAAAAGTTTCAAGTGCAGTTAAATCATTGTATCTTCATCACCACGGAAACTATATATATATATATATATATATATATATATATATATATATATATATATATATATATATATATATATATTTAAATATCATTTTACTTTATTTTATAAAGAAGGTTGAAAACATCAGTTATTATACATACTCATTGTTAATTAATATAATCTATAAAAAAATCGAAATGTAACTTACTTACGATGAATTATTTTAAATAATAACTTCCGAATATAATTGGTCACTATTAAGTTATTCAGCCCGCTAAGATAAAAGGTATCTCAAGAGACAGGAATAGATTTTTTTTTTTTTTTGAAAACAAGAAATATTTGTTTTGTTATTGATAGACTACTACTACATTTCCATTGTGTTGGAAAGAAAGTATTTCAGATAATTTTTGGTTATTGTACGAAGTATAGAAAATGGGATACATATGACGAAATGTATGTAAGCGAACATAAAGTATTACGTTTAATTGTAAAGTCATATTTAACTTTAGTCTTTCTGTAGGTAGTTGTTGGGTAAACTAGGCGTCGACGACCTAAAGTAATTTAGAGTATAAATATTGGCCAAGAAAGATCGATCTCTAGAAGTAGATTTGTGATTTAATTTCCTGTGTATTGATTTATAGTAATGTATGTTTATGTCAAGTGTGAATCATCTATGTCAAGTGTGTGAATACAACTATAGTATTTTCGTATTAGTATTAACTAGTAAAAATTGAATTTTATATACTCTAAAAATATATCATTCACTATACTTTATTTTCCTTGTCAATCTTCTTTCAAGTAACTCAAAATTAAAGGTCATGACCCCTATAATCTTACATTTCCATTAAGCAATATTCTATCTTGCTATTTTTCAAATACTTTCCTAAAAGTTTTCCGTCATTTAAGTAACTGATCAAAATAATCAACCAGCTTCTCCATTGATTCGATTCTGGTATTGTCAATGCAAGTAATTTGTATATGATAGGGAAACTATTCAAATTTATCAAATTAAATATGATAATTAACTTGTAATTTAAAATCTTGTTACAAACTTGCATTTTAATTAAAGAATCGTAATGTGGTTTAAAATGCCGTTTGTATTAATGTTACATATCAGCATTATGTAATTTTGCAGACATTCAAAATTTAGAAAGTTATTGTAGTATTTTTTTTTTTTAATTAAGAACCTTTACAGTAAAAGTTCAATAGAATGTTCTTTTTTTTTAATGCAAATGTTTTCATCAGATGTTGTTACCTGTTGCTATTTTTCTTATCTAAATTAAAAATTCTATCAATGTTATCCAAATTCAGTGTTATCTTTTCTATTCAATCAAGTTCAGATTACCTCTAATCTCAATTTAGGCAGAATAACAAAGCTTTGAGTATTGCTACATAGGGATCTAGCTGAACTGACTTTCACTTAAAACATAATTTTTTTTATAAGTAACTTGGCAATATTCTTCGTTAATTAATTTCTAATAATTTTTCTGGCTACCAATTTTCCTTTTTGTATAAATTATACAGCACAATGAAAACCAGTGCAGTTATTCCCTAAAAGTCAAAATTAGAGAAACATTTTCCTTTTTCAGCCATGCAGCATGTGTCATATGAAAGAAGATCGGGAGCAAAGCATTTTCTTTAGCGCTCGCAATTTTTTTTATTATTCCACTTTTAAGACTTTCCTTTCTCCAAAGCCCTGGAATCCGTTCGGAGAGGGGTTGGTCTAGGAGTGAAGTAGGAGGGGAAGTCATATTCAGACGGCCCAGCGGACAAATCCCCGCATCTGTAGCGTTTTCAGCTGAACCGAGGTTCGACTCCAGTCGGACTCAAACCCCGGTAAAGCTAACCGTGAAAATACTTTCTATTTTCTCCTGAAGAGATTTATAATATGGGGCCCAAACAACGCATATATATTCTATTTTGGTCCGAGCCAAGCTATTATAGACCATAGAAATAGCTACAACATCATTTAAATTTCTGGTGTTCCGTATAATGAAACCAAGCTGTCTATAGGCATAAAGAACCACTTCAGTGATATGGTTGTCAAATGATAAATTACTTGTAATTTTTACCCCTATATCTTTACATGTGGTAATTTTTTCCATCTTTTCTCCATTAAGAGTACATGAATAACAATTAATACGCTCTTTCGCTCTTGACATTATCATAAATGCACATTTTTTTTAATATTGAGGTTAAGCTTATTTTCTACACTCCATTTATATACTAAATCAAGATCTTCTTGCAGTTCTATTGTATCGGTAATACACCTTACTTCTTTATATAATGTTACATCATCTGCATGCATACATAAGGTATTTGGAATGATTTATTGAGAACTGTAAGTCAGTAAAATTGGTCAGAAATAGAACCAATTTTGAAAAAAAAAAAAAAAAAAAAAAAAAACGGAACCGGTTTTGAAGAAAACCGAAACCGGATCCAGTGAAAAACCGAACAGGTTTTGAAGAAAACCGAAACTGTTTTCGGTTAAAACCGGACCGGTTTTGGTGAAAACTGGTTTTTGAAAATTTTCGAAAACCAAAAAAACCGGTTTTTATGCTCACCACTAATATATATATATTCGGGTCTTTTAAAAATAGCTCCCGCAGACAACAAAGCGCTTTACTTCACGTCAAAATAAAGCGAAAATATTCCATAATGGCATAACCCCCTGGGACCTCCTTCAGCCGCTATAGGGAATCAAAAGAATCAAAAGTATAATAATAATAATAATAATAATAATAATAATAATAATAATAATAATAATAATAATAATAATAATAATAATAATAATAATAATAATAATAATAATAATAGTTCAGTTCTCGAATACTTACCTCTGATGTTCTCATATGAAGGGGTCCTAGTTTGATTTCAGTTCATAACAAAAAGAAGAAGAAAGAAAGGAAAAGAAAAAATGATATATAGGGTGTTCTTAAAATGTAGAATCCTAGTAAGATTTTTATCGAACATGCTCGATAGAGTTCGGCCAATCATAACACACAGATCAAGTTGACACTGCCGTTCCAGTAACACTGAATTCATGATACGATAGCACGAAGCTTTTGATAGAAGAATTTGATTTTAAAAATTAAAATGAAGGGTTTTTTTTTCGTTATGATTGCAAACTCTTTGCAACATCCTGTATGTTGTCTTCATGCGATAAGATTCTGTAAAACATGGCAAATGGCATGAAATAAACTTAACTTTTACATTTGTGAAGCAAGATTTCAGGTAGGTTATCCTATATCTATTACGTTAGATCTGACAACACCGCCTTTTCCCGCCTACTTCTTTCGAGTAAAAAGATAAGAAAAAAAGGGTGGGCGGAGAAACGAGAGGACAAGAGCATGGACTTAAGAACAGTGTTTTAGTTTTTATGACGTTGTTGTCACTCCCTGTGAGATGACATTTCGTCCTCCTGTGTCTCATGTGAAATATCTTCAACTAACATCACCGTTCATAACCCGTTCTGGTGCGATTCGCACCACATGTCTTGCTTTCTGAGACAATGCCGAGAAAGTTATTTTTTATTCTTTTCTTTTCTTTTTTTAATAAAGTAAAATAGTTTATCTTAAACCTTGAAACCTCAACACATTAAAAGCGAAAAAAACATAATAATAATTCAAGAACCTGCACCTGCACCAACGATGACAAATGTTTTGTTTTACTTAGGTTTTCATAACTGTTTTTAACAGATGAACTCGAAGCAATTTAGGTATTTAAGCCTTTAATTCGTCTTCTCACTCATCTTGATAAGAAATGATCTTGCTGGTCCTTCGGAAGGATAAGAATTGTTTATATTTCCGGGATGACAATGATGCTGATGATAACTTTAATCATTTTTTAAAAACGTAATCGTAATAATAATAATAATCAGAACCGTAACTATCAGCTGAGAAGACCTACATACCTCTAACACAAAAAGGTAAAAGCAAAGGTCTTGTTTATTGTACAGAATAAAGTAAACATAAAAATCAGACGAGAAATCTTAGTAAAGTGACAGCTGGAAAATATTGTCCGACAAAATTGGAGATGCTTCGTTGTAAAGCAGAATAGTGGAACAGTTGTTGTGAGGGTTAAAATTTTAGGGTTAATAATAATAATAATAATAATAATAATAATAATAATAATAATAATAATAATAATAATAATAATAATAATAATAATAATAATAATAATAATAAACCTAATATGAGAATAGGTTAAGAAAAAATTGTAAAGATTAATTGTGACCACATGTCCTCTCCTTACCCATCTTTGACTTGAAGATTTTCTATCTTGTTCTGCGGAGAGTAAAGCATTCTTTACTAGATCATAATCCCCCATACGTTTTTGCCCATTTTCTTATTTTAATGTAAAAAAAATCCAGAGCCAATATTCATTCCACATTGATTGATGACCAGAAGTAGGTCCATGAGAGGTCTATCGGGTTTGGACTCTCCCCTCCAAAAAAAAAAAAAAAAAAAAAAGTCCTAAGTCAACAATATTTTCTCAACAAAACTATACTTGTTCAACAGGGAAATGATTGATGTAGCATGAAAATTTGATCTTATACTTCATCTATACTCTTTCTCTTATAAAAACGATTTAGTTCTATCATCTTTTTTTCTGAAAATATAGGTGCCCACATAGCACAAGTACGTCCACGGGATGTCCGAGACTGAGCCCGCAACGGACGACGGGACATCCCGGGATTATCCGAATGTGCTCCCGGGACATCCACAGGATTTCCGCGGGAGATCCAGATGTCCGCTAATATCCTGGGATACGGGATATTCAACAGGACCACGAAGGGATGTCTATTGGTTTTCCCTCGGACCTCCTGTTCCATCTGAGACGTCCCGTGGACATCCTACATGGGAATCCTTCAGGACGTCCCACGCAGGACGTCCATGGGATGTCTTCTCATTGTCCCGATAATCCCGAGAACTGAATGGGATGATTGGGATCAGAATGGGACATCCCAAGGACGTAGTGTGCTATGTGGGTGGTAAGTATTTTACAATTACTTGTCTTTTCGAGTGCAGAATATAATACCCGTTCAATACTATATAGACGTGGTGGCTTCTACGTAGTATTGCACCCCTTCCAACAAAAATTTCTAGATGCGTGCCTGCTAATGACCATTATATCGCCAGGATTGAGAAAGACCGTATTCCTGATAGCAAAAGGTGCAAGTTCTCTTGGCATCATTCTATATTCAGATACTGTATCACAAGACCCTATTGGCGAACAAGTTTTCTCAAATATGAAGACCACTAAGCCAGTGCTAAACCATTTTTTTTTCCTTTTTCACTTTACTTCTTTTAAAAGTACACTTTCTTGAACTCCTATGACGTCACTACTCTCTCAAATTAAGTTTGATGAAGTTTGGTTAGGTTAAAATTTAGCATTGCTACTGCCGTTGCTAGCATTGACTGGTACAATCTGTCTCAAAATTGATTTTCTGTACTATTAAAGGCTTCGTGGTAGCAATGAAATGTTCCGTATAAAATCTAGCTTTACAGGTCTTCTGGCCTGCCCCGGGTTTTGAGTAACAAAAGTAATTTATACATATATTTTTGAAAGTTTATAGTAAACTCATGATATATCTATCATAGTCTGGGATCTGGCTACTCTCCCCCAATTATTACCTTCTAGATCCTCCACTGTTGTTGAATGAATGATTAATTTGCATTTGCATTGTTTGTCAGCTATAACGTTATGCAAATACGAGAGCTACAGTTTAAAGTAGGATCTGAACCATTGTATTGCATTTGACCTTTGACCTCTCGTACCAGGCACGCGCTCCAGTCATTAAACTCCGAAAGATGTCAAAAAGAGTATTTTATTGGAATAGAAGAAATTCTGTTGTCGTGACGATAACTATTAAACAACTTCCCACCTTGTTTCGGGACACCACAATGACATTAACACATATACATGATGATAAATAGTTATAAATGCATATATGAGTGCTTGTGTGTAGGTGGGTGTGCATGAGGTGAGGTTTTGTGTACGCACATGGTGGAAATAATCATGATTGCCTCAGGAGATGTTTTTAAAAGTTATCTTATGTGTATAATGCACTGTACTTAGGAACAGTGGCGTGGAACGCTGTAATTATGCACCATAAGACATCTGCAACATAGCATGTACTTCAAGTACATAATTATACACCCGGACACTATATGAAGGAATATCCTCAATGGACACATTAACTAACTCGTAAGAGGAGGAAGATAGTATCACCATATCATGTTAAGAAGCACACATTTAAGTAACATTATTGCTGTTGTAACATAAGTAAAAACTGGAAATGAGAATAAATTAATTTAGAAATATGAACCTTATTCCGCCTTGATGAGTTTTCAGGTGATTGAGAAATAAACAGGAGAAAAAAGAACAATTTAAGACTTAACGAGGCGGATGATTTTTTTTAGATTTCAGAGACATTTCAGAAAATTAATTATTACTCAAATAATAATTCCTTTATTTCATATACTGGTACGTTGTTAGAATATTTGATGTTTAGAAAAAAGAAATAAAAAAATCACAAATGTAATATCGTTTGTGATTTACATAACTAATTAGATCTTGACCATACTTGTTATAGAAGAAGCCCTTGACTTGTTTATTACATATGCATGTCAATAGTACAACTAAGCAGATATTTAGTTCCTCAGTCATTGACCTTCAAATTGGAGTTTAAACTTTGCGAATTGCTATTTAGAACAAAAATCAGGGTAAAATACTATAGAACAAACCTGTTAAACGTTAATTTGTTAGATATTGAAAAATTTCCTTAATTGCTATTTAGAAACAATACTTAGATGAAATACATAGAACATAAACAATTAAACATGGAACTGTTAAACGTTAAGGAATTTTCTTAATTGGTCTTTAGAATAAGAATTAGGGAAAATACATAGGACCAGCCTATTAAACGTTAACATGTTAAACGTCAAGAGATTTCCTGTATTGCTATTTGAAATAAGAATTAGGAGTAAACGCATAGGGCAAACTTATTACATGTTAATTTGATATTAAACATTAATTTGTTAAACGTTAAGAAATTTCCTTAATTGCTATTTAGAATAAGAATTGCGGAAAATACATAAGAACAGCCTATTAAACGTTAATACGTTCAACGTCAAGAGATTTCCTTTATTGCTATTTGAAATAATAATTAAGAAAATATATAGGGCAAACCTATTAATGTTAATTTGTTATTAAACATTAATCTGTTAAACGTTAATAAATTTCCTTAATTGCTATTTAAAATAAGAATTAGGGGAAATACATAGGAACAGCCTATTAAACGTTAATACGTTAAACGTCAAGAGATTTCCTTTATTGGTATTTGAAATAATAGTTAAGAAAATATATAGGGCAAACCTATTAATGTTAATTTGTTATTAAACATTAATCTGTTAAACGTTAATAAATTTCCTTAATTGCTATTTAGAATAAGAATTAGGGGAAATACATAGGAACAGCCTATTAAACGTTAATACGTTCAACGTCAAGAGATTTCCTTTATTGCTATTTGAAATAAGAATTAAGAAAATATATAGGGCAAACCTATTAATGTTAATTTGTTATTAAACATTAATCTGTTAAACGTTAATAAATTTCCTTAATTGCTATTTAGAATAAGAATTAGGGGAAATACATAGGAACAGCCTATTAAACGTTAATACGTTAAACGTCAAGAGATTTCCTTTATTGCTATTTGAAATAATAGTTAAGAAAATATATAGGGCAAACCTATTAATGTTAATTTGTTATTAAACATTAATCTGTTAAACGTTAATAAATTTCCTTAATTGCTATTTAGAATAAGAATTAGGGGAAATACATAGGAACAGCCTATTAAACGTTAATACGTTCAACGTCAAGAGATTTCCTTTATTGCTATTTGAAATAAGAATTAAGAAAATATATAGGGCAAACCTATTAATGTTAATTTGTTATTAAACATTAATCTGTTAAACGTTAATAAATTTCCTTAATTGCTATTTAAAATAAGAATTAGGGGAAATACATAGGAACAGCCTATTAAACGTTAATACGTTAAACGTCAAGAGATTTCCTTTATTGCTATTTGAAATAATAGTTAAGAAAATATATAGGGCAAACCTATTAATGTTAATTTGTTATTAAACATTAATCTGTTAAACGTTAATAAATTTCCTTAATTGCTATTTAGAATAAGAATTAGGGGAAATACATAGGAACAGCCTATTAAACGTTAATACGTTCAACGTCAAGAGATTTCCTTTATTGCTATTTGAAATAAGAATTAAGAAAATATATAGGGCAAACCTATTAATGTTAATTTGTTATTAAACATTAATCTGTTAAACGTTAATAAATTTCCTTAATTGCTATTTAGAATAAGAATTAGGGGAAATACATAGGAACAGCCTATTAAACGTTAATACGTTCAACGTCAAGAGATTTCCTTTATTGCTATTTGAAATAATAGTTAAGAAAATATATAGGGCAAACCTATTAATGTTAATTTGTTATTAAACATTAATCTGTTAAACGTTAATAAATTTCCTTAATTGCTATTTAGAATAAGAATTAGGGGAAATACATAGGAACAGCCTATTAAACGTTAATACGTTCAACGTCAAGAGATTTCCTTTATTGCTATTTGAAATAAGAATTAAGAAAATATATAGGGCAAACCTATTAATGTTAATTTGTTATTAAACATTAATCTGTTAAACGTTAATAAATTTCCTTAATTGCTATTTAGAATAAGAATTAGGGGAAATACATAGGAACAGCCTATTAAACGTTAATACGTTAAACGTCAAGAGATTTCCTTTATTGCTATTTGAAATAATAGTTAAGAAAATATATAGGGCAAACCTATTAATGTTAATTTGTTATTAAACATTAATCTGTTAAACGTTAATAAATTTCCTTAATTGCTATTTAGAATAAGAATTAGGGGAAATACATAGGAACAGCCTATTAAACGTTAATACGTTCAACGTCAAGAGATTTCCTTTATTGCTATTTGAAATAAGAATTAAGAAAATATATAGGGCAAACCTATTAATGTTAATTTGTTATTAAACATTAATCTGTTAAACGTTAATAAATTTCCTTAATTGCTATTTAGAATAAGAATTAGGGGAAATACATAGGAACAGCCTATTAAACGTTAATACGTTAAACGTCAAGAGATTTCCTTTATTGCTATTTGAAATAATAGTTAAGAAAATATATAGGGAAAACCTATTAATGTTAATTTGTTATTAAACATTAATCTGTTAAACGTTAATAAATTTCCTTAATTGCTATTTAGAATAAGAATTAGGGGAAATACATAGGAACAGCCTATTAAACGTTAATACGTTCAACGTCAAGAGATTTCCTTTATTGCTATTTGAAATAAGAATTAAGAAAATATATAGGGCAAACCTATTAATGTTAATTTGTTATTAAACATTAATCTGTTAAACGTTAATAAATTTCCTTAATTGCTATTTAGAATAAGAATTAGGGGAAATACATAGGAACAGCCTATTAAACGTTAATACGTTCAACGTCAAGAGATTTCCTTTATTGCTATTTGAAATAATAGTTAAGAAAATATATAGGGCAAACCTATTAATGTTAATTTGTTATTAAACATTAATCTGTTAAACGTTAATAAATTTCCTTAATTGCTATTTAGAATAAGAATTAGGGGAAATACATAGGAACAGCCTATTAAACGTTAATACGTTCAACGTCAAGAGATTTCCTTTATTGCTATTTGAAATAAGAATTAAGAAAATATATAGGGCAAACCTATTAATGTTAATTTGTTATTAAACATTAATCTGTTAAACGTTAATAAATTTCCTTAATTGCTATTTAGAATAAGAATTAGGGAAAATACATAGGACCAGTCTATTAAACGTTAATGCGTTAAACGTCAAGAGATTTCCTTTATTGCTATTTGAAATAAGAATTAGGTGTAAACGCATAGGGCAAACCTATTACATGTTAAATTGAAATTAAACGTTAAGAAATTTCCTTAGTTGCAATTTGGAACAAGAATCAGGGCAAAATACTTAGGACAAACCTAAACATTAATTATTAAACAAAAATTTGAAATTAAAAGGTTAAGAAATTTCCTTAATTGCTATATAGAACAAAAAAATTAGAGAAATTCATAGAACAAACCTATATTAAACGTTAAATTGAGATTAAATTTTAAAATTTCTTTAATTGCTATTTAGAACTAGAATTAGGGAAAATAAATAGAATAAACCTGCTAAACGTTAATTTGAGACTAAATTTTAATTTGTTAAACGTTAAGAAGTCTTTTAATTGTTATTTAGAACAAGAATTAGGATGAAATATATAGAACAAAAATATTAAACGTTAATTTTAGATTAAACATTAAGAAATTTGCTTATTTGCTAAACTTGAATGAATGAACAAAACAGAACAAACTTATTAAACGTCAATTTGAGATTAAACATTAATCTGTTAAACGTTAAGATATATTCTTAATTACTATTAAGAATAATAATTGGAGGAAAAAATACATAGGACAAAAATATCAAACGAGGGCCGCGGTGGCTCAGTGGTAGAGCGCACACCCCTGGTGCTTAGGGTCACGGGTTCAAACCCTACTCCCGCCCCTGGACAAACAACGTGTGCGTGGGTTTCCTCCGGGTTCTCCCGTTTCTTCCCACTTTCTTCATTCCACCATTTCATTCTTTACTCATTATCACCGTCTCCTTTAGCCTAGCCGACATAATCGTGGGACGTAAAAAATATTAGACGTTAATTTAGAACTAAACTTTAATCTGTTCAACGTTAAGAAAATTCCTTAATTGCTATTTAGAACAAGAATTAGGGGAAAATACATAGAACAAACCATTTAAACGAAGAAATTTCCTTAATTTCTATTTAGAACAAGATTTGGGTTAAGTACATAGAAGCTATTAAACGTGAATCTATTAACCATTAAGAAATTTCCTTCACTGCTACTTAAAACAAGAGTTAGTAGAAAATAGATAGAAAAACTCTATTTATTAAACGTTAATTTGAAATTAAACCTTAATATGAGGTTAAACGTTAAGAAATTTACTTATTACCTTTTAGAACAAGAATTAGGGGAAAATACGTAGAACAAACCTATTAAACGTTAATTTGAAATTAAGTATTAATTTGTAAACGTTAAGAAATTTACTTAATTGCTATATTGCTATTTAGAAGAAGAATTAGGGGAAAATACATAGAATAAACCTGATAAAAGTTACTTTGAAGTTAAACATTATGTGCAATGTTTATACAGTGCATACTTATTAGAAAGGTAAATTATTAAGGACAAATTTATTTTGGAATTGGGCAGCTCATTGCAGCTTTCTCATTACTAATTTTTATTGAAATTATATATCTGAGTCTTTTGGAATTCAGTTGAAGAACAGACCATTTGAAACATCCACTGTTAATTTAACAGTGACTATATGAATACATGGAAAGTGGGGTTCAAATCCCAGTATGGATTGTAGTTCGAATCCAATGCATTGTCGTGGCTGCGATATTATCCTAGAGGGGATGATCTCTTACTTCTGAGAATTGAAAGAACCTATACCTGTGGTCAACAGTATCCTAGGGGGCATTGTTCTAGGAGCGGGTGCTCCTAGTAGAATTACTACTTGGATTACGAAGAAGTGAATTTTGGTCTGCTGAACCACATACAACAGTGATGGGGGGATATGCGCTAACCACACAACACCCAATCTACAAAGTGATGCACAAATGTATTTCTAGTGTACTTACCTTAAATATCTAAAACACTCAATTAGGGTACCCATCACTTCTTAGGTCTGTTAAACTACTTAAATACCTGGTCCCAAAGCAACATTCAGATATCCAATTTTCCCTCCCTGGTGAGACTTCGTGACCAAATGGTTAAAGCGAGTGATCCGGGCTCGATTCCTGGTGAGGATACAAACTCGAATAGTGGTTTAGAGCCGACTTTAGACAGTAGGTTTTTGTCAGATATAAACTAGGTGCTGAGAAAGAACATTAAGCTGCAATGAAATTCATTTCTCCCTCCCTCCCTCTACGCACGTACCTAATTAAAATTCATTGCTCTCGTACAGGGTGTTTCAAAACAACACCGAAAGTTTGGGAGATAATTCCTGATACCAAACTAAGACAAAAAGTATAAACCAACATGGGTGCAAACATCCATAATTTCGGAGTTATAGGCTGCTGAAAACATGAAAAAAAAATGAACTTTATAGGTCCATACCTCCAAATACTGTGGGACCTACCTTAGTCGGGTCAAGATTTCACTTAGGAACTAATATGTGCGCTATCCAAAAATACAAGTTTCAGAATCCTAAGATACTCATGCAACAATTTTTATAGATGGAATTTGACTACGGACATATGATTTAAAGTACTCACCAACTACTTCTATAAAAATTATTGCGAAAGTATCGCAGAATTCTGAAACTTAAATATTTGGATAGGGTATATACTATTTCCTAAGTGAAGTCTTGACCCGACTAAATAGATCCCATAGTATTGGAGCTATGGACCTTTAATATTAATTTATTCATGTTTTCAGCAGCCTATAACTTCGAAATCACGGATTTCTGCACCCACGTTGGTCTATACTTTTTATCTTACCTTGGTGTCAGAAATCGCTTAGCAAACATTGTCAGTGTTGTTTCGAAACACCTTGTATAAAATACATATTGCATGAAAATTTTAACTGCTGACTTTTAGAAGTTTCAACATTTTTTTTTCAATCCATCTAAAATTTCAAGGCCGTTGTTTGTTTCTGCCTCTTGTCTCCCCTCCTGAGGACGTTCTTGACAAAACACATTCCGTGGGGGTAAACCCAGGTTCGATTCCTGGAGGGAGCTTCTGTGGTTCAGATTCCAAGTTAAGCCATAAGGTGCACATCTCATGTAGAATCAGTGCTGGAAAGGAGCGCTAGACTTTAAAAAGAATCAATGAAACCTTGACTAAAATATGAAACAGCCCACTCAATTCATACTTCCTTCTTTCTTTCTTTAAGATTCACGGCTGACTACGAGCCTCATTCGAAGAAAGAAAGAGAAAAAACTGGTTGACGTAACCATAACCTTAATGTAAATAAGTTAATAAACTATTATATCTATGTAATCTTATCAAAATACATTAAAGGGCATGTTAGTTGGGGTTGAACGTACAGACAGACTGCGTATGTATGTATAACACTTAGTTTGTGTGAATGATTTACAGCGCTCACTGTCCAGAAACCCAGAATTATCGCAGTCAATAGGATATACAGTGCGTTAGCACGTTTCATGACCTCAGAACACATTACCGGACGACCAATTGAATACTTGTGAGGTGGTGACGAAGAGGGGGGAGGGGGTTGTTGTACGGGTACTTAGCTTCAGAGACGCAGGAAGTCATCAATATGGCGCCAAGCGAGTAATGAACAATATGGCGGTACCGCGCATGGACTTGCCCTTTGCCACAAAAGAAAGTAGTATTAAAATAATTGGTGTGATAAAGTAAGAGGGGAGAGGAAGTAATAGAGAGCAGATGCAAACAAGAATAGGAAGAAGATAGGACACGAAGGAACCCCGCCACAAGAAGCGTGGTTAGAATATATTTGTTTCGAGAAACATCAAGTCATACTGGTCTTGCGCTGATCAGTAGTGGCAACTCACAAGATTAAAAATTCAAGATAAATTAAGAGATATTATCAACGAAATTCTCTTTTTAAAAAAATACCAGTAATCATGTACAATGAATATTTCTATTGTTTCGATATGTTTTTTTTTCTGACTTTTCTTCAGTATATTTGGGGCTTCAACTATTTAGTCAATTGTTCTTGAGGCCGGAATAGCTCAGTGGTAGAGCATTTATCTCTGGTGTATGAGGTCCCTGGTTCGATCCCAGCCCGCGCCAAGTGAATTTTGTGGTGGATAAACACCGTGTGCTTGGGTTTTCTCGAGGTTCTCCTGTTTCCTCCCACCTTCATTCCACCATTTCATTCATTTCCCATCATCATCAGCGTCTCCTTTAGCCTAGCCAGTATAACCGTGGGGCGTAAAACTCAAAGATTTCATTTAATTGTTTTTCAATTGTTGATTCAATACCTAGGTAGACCAGTGGTTACCAACCTTTTTTTTTACTGACGATACACTTTAGTAAATACTTCGCGATATACTTATTTGAGTTCTTTTAAAATTAAAAATGATATAGGCCTAAATTATTACAGTATAAGACCAGTGCAATCACGATTTCAGATTTCCCCGCGGAGGAGATTCCAATACACTACAGCAGCCTTTCCTAATCTGGGGTCCGCAAGAAAATTACCGGGAGTTTGTAAGCCAATTTGAGAAAGGTGGTGAGAATACATAATTTTAATTAACTGATCGAATTAATAATGTCAAGTCAGTTTGCATAAGAATTGATATTCGACCCACAAGAAGTTCCCTATACTATAGGCCTATGTACAGGATTCATTTATACATTTGCAACATCTTAGTCAAGGTGTCCGGCCCTAGGTTTGAAATCCAGGACAACCTGATTACGGGTAGGCATCATACCACTCTAACATGATTATATCGCTGCAAAGAAAAACGAAAACACTCACACCCACACCCGTGTATATATAGAAGAACATATACAACATATAGAAGAAATATTAATACTAACTGTATAGGTATACTGCAAAGGGTCCTTCACATGTATAGTAGACTGTAAACGGGTCCACAGTCTGGAAAAGATTGGGAAAGGCTGAACCAGAGGTTAAAAGAAGTACTACGAAATTTCTAGGAATCTACATTGACAGGAATAGAAAATATGACCCTGGGGGGGATTTCGTAGCTCCGGAGATTAACCAACGCAATAGTTAACACCAGGAGCTATTTTCTAAATAAGAACAAACTGGAATTAAATCCGGATCTCTGAAGGAATCTGTGTTGACCATACATTGTTTCAAAAAGTTCTTGCAATAACTGGGTTTTATTATGCTGTCTTATGGGGAAAATCCTTTTCTTTTTTCCTATGAGAATTTTAAAAACAAAAAGTTAAAATACTGCCATGTACGAAAAATCATTTTATCACCATAAAAAATTAAAATTACAATAATGGTGGAAAACGGTTAATTTTACGGTTTCATGTCTTTTTAATTTGCTTTCAATTAATTAAAACGTGCTCTGAAATTACGACTGAATAGCTATCACTAAACAAGACATACATATGCAAATGTAATATTTATTGCTTGCAATTTCATACCGCATGCTTATTACGCAAATTACAAGTTAATGCAAAATAATACCACAGTGTAATGTGTTGTAAATTTTCATTTATTGCATATGCATGTACATGTGTTCATTATTATGATTACATGGATGTTTTCAAGTTTCTGCCAAGAAAGGAAATTACGCATTACTGTTAATAACTAAACTTTACAACGCTAGAGGTGGAAGCATTACAAAAAGTGATTGTCGTCATTATTTTTATTCTTTCAGTTCTTAATTGCAAGAATGACTTTATTAAAATGCACTGAAATGTGTTTTTAAAATTGACACTTTTAGTACAATAATTATCTGCTTTAAGATATCTGTAGTGTAGAGGTCTGCATGGGCGGGTCGGGTTGGGCCGGGTCGGTCCTACAAAGCATATATCACCTAGGGCCCGGGACGGGCTCGGGCCGTAAATTTTTAAATATACAACCATATTTCCCGGGGCTAACTTTGTAAATATACTGTACAATGATATATATTGCACCGTTCTTTCTAGAGAACTTTTAAAGCACAACTGCAAAGTTAAACCTCTATTTGTTGTAAATAAAAATACAATTTTGCGTTAATTATGAAGTTTCTGTAATTCGAGCTTATTCCGGGCTCCTTTGATTATCACACATGCTCGGGCCGGGTTTGGACCTAAATGTTAAAACATACTTTGGACTCGGGTCGGGCCTCACATTGTAAATTTACGGGCCGGGCCGGGCTCAGGTTAAAAATTCCGGCCCATGCAGATCTCTACCGTAGTGGACAAGGAAGTTGTAAAATAGAGGATCTGCCTATACGTATCTTCATTATATGAACTCAATGAAGCCAAAAAACAAGTGAGCATCGTCTGATTGGCTACTCTCGTTTCCGCCATGATTGTTGGCTCGAAACATTGCGATGCTAGTGGCGCGGAGTGGATAGAGTAGGTGTGGCGAAGCTGTGACGTATGGCTTCACGATTTTGTTATATGGACAGATCCTCTATTTTATAACATCCTTGGTAGTGGAGCTGTGGAACTTTTTCTGATATAAGAGACAAGATTCTCCTTGACAACGCGTAGTCGCCGAAAATGTATCATATCTTCATCATCATCATCATTATTATTATTATTATAGGTATTCTGCTATTATTGCGAACTTATTTTTCGTAAACTGAGAAATCTTCCACACACCATGGTCTTCAGCGAAACTTTTCGCGTTGAAGTAGCAAGCCTTTGTCTGAATGCTGGCCATCAACAGTAGTTTTTTTTTTTTTTTTAAGCTCTCCCACTGTATCTTCTGATATCATTCATGGTACAGTTCCTTCTCCAGTTTCTCTTCATCTTTTTAATTACGTCTAATCAGTGGCGTTTTTACATTTTTGTTTCGAGGGGGAGGGGGCTTTTTCAACTTTATTCCTGGAAGTGTGAAAATTCTGCAAGATATTTAATTTACTTTAAAATAGTAAATAAAAACTCGGGGGGGGGGGACTTAAGCCCCGCCCTCAATTACGCCACTGCGTCTAATATTGATCTTTCCTTCCTTAGGAATTATAACATGCATATTCTTATGACAGATATAATGAAAAGCTGATTTCTACTTCAATCTGTAGCGGATTTGCCTTAACGTTTACTTTTTCCCGCCATTTCTTTATTTTAAGACGATTTTTCTTGTTTTTAAAGATGAAGACGTTACCACTCTTGTAAAGATGAAGGAACATGAAGGTTTTCATGAAGTTAAGCATTTGTAAACTATGGCAATACTTTGACCAACATCGTAAACAAATAAGAGGAGATTTTTGGACTAATCCATGAATCCAAAAGACAAAGAATTTTCCACCACAGATTACTTGAAGAGCCGAAAGAACAAAAGAAAAACTTTTTACAAAGAACTGATTTTGTCATTGGTTCTACCTGATCATATACACTCATGTCCAAAATGATTGTCTCGCATCTATAACTGTCTTCTTGTAAGAATATAATTTGATAATGATTTTGCAGGGTACTTTTACTACTGATACTATGTGTATAATCGGGAATATATATTTGTGGTAAATTTCATAGAAAAAGAATTATAAATACGAAAATTAGAATGAATAAAACAAAATGTTGCTAAATGGACAAGAAAATTTTATTTTCATTTTATTGTTCTTTTTTACTGCTCTTTTGACATGAAATTTGCCACATACAGGTACATGTCTTTGCCGATTATACACATACTAACATTATAAGAAATACGGGGTGAATTCGTTATCAAATTATATTCCTACAACAACATATTTATAGACATGCGACAATAATTTTGAACATGAGTGTACATATTTGTATTCATTGTCTAAACCTGATACAGGTAACAGAACGAAAAGAAGCAAAAGTCAACATGTGCCAAGTGCATTGATTCGATACGATACCTCCTGATAACCATTTACCAGACCAGAAGAGCTTGCGTTGAGTGACCGCCAAGTTACTAGTATATTAAACCTGAGGCTGCGGCTACTAACAACGAAAGCTTTGACCTTTCAAGTACAGTCTCTTCACAGCTAATATTTCCATGACAAAATATCTAACAGCGACTAGACGAGTCCAATCCAATTCTAGGAAACAAATTTCCTCAAAATAGGGTGAACTCGATGTATAAATCTTTCACAAACAGTGTAACCGAAATATATTTTCATCTGACATCAGAGGTAAAAAGAAATAATTATTGTACAGCTCACAGACGACGAGAAGAACCCTAAAATAGGTTAGCGGGGAAAGGTCAACGACACGGTCAAGTCCATTTTCGGTTTTTGAGGTGTGGTCTATACTTAGATGTCGTCTGCTACTCCGGGTAGTTATCTGTGTGCTATTCCATGGTGTCATTTGAAACCCCCGTGCGAAAAGTGGGCGAGCCCATACCTACGTCATAATACTTCTGCTAGGGTTCTTCTCGTCATCTGTGAGCTGTACTATAGCACTTTAAGTGTAGCTATAGTAACTGCGGAGAGTCGTGAAGCTTGACCTAGATTTACCAATTTCACCACCGAATAGAATGCAAGGGTGTGTCCGATCGTCAACCCCATCCATGAAATTTTTGTCAGTGTTGTCTCTCGCGCTATACGGAGAAATATCTTCTCAGGGTACAGTGTTGTCGGATTGCCGCCAAGTTTAGTTTTCTTTACTTTTGTAGTTATTGTTTTATATTTTTGCTATTATTATTATTATTATTATTATTATTATTATTATTATTATTATTATTATTATTATTATTATTATTAATATTATCCTTTAATTCGAATAATTATTAATGTTCGTGTTAAAGTTCTTTAAGGCTCGGTTCAGACGTGCAGAAAAATCTGTTCCGCAACAGACTTTTCTGCACGTCTGAACCGAGACTATGTACTTCCCCCCCCCCCCCTCGTTTGCCACGCCTTCTAAGTTTGGCAACGTTGTTCGTGCACTTCTGTTTCACTTTTTCTCAAATCTGCGTTCGGAAGGCAGATTTACGACTCTTACCGAACTCGTCCGATGTATCACACGTGAAGGAAAGCAGTTCTTTTATGATTCGTGTACAGTCCAAGCTAAACGAATCGTCTCGATCACTATGTAAGTGTACTTTCTCAATACTATTATAGTTGTTTAACAGAAAAATGATTGATGTAGTATGAAAATTGATCTTACACTTCATCTGTACTTTTTCCTCATATAAAAAGAATACAGTTTTGTTACTTTTTTTTTCTGAAATATACAGGTGGGAGTATTTTTACAACAATTATTTATCCTCTTTTCGCGTGCAGAATAATGCTCGTTCAATACTACATAGACGTAGTGGTTTGTATTATAGGACCTCACAATTTATACAAAACAAAAACAAAAACAAAAAAAAAAAAAAAACTGGGTGCGAGCTTGACTGTAGGTAACAATTCATCTGAACTGAAAGTTTCACACAAAGTTTGAACACCTCGTGTAATAATAATAATAATAATAATAATAATAATAATAATAATAATAATAATAATAATAATAATAATAATAATAATAATAATAATAATAATAGAAAACTCAAGATTAAGATGCTGGGCTGAAGAGTATATTGCAAGGGATAACATATATATATATAGACAAATATCTCCATATTTTACTGTGGGTAGGGATGCGCACGAGACGAGTCGAGACAGGATTTCCCTGACAAAATTCGAGTCGAGACACGGCTCTTCCAATAGAGAAGTATACATTTTTCGAGTCCAGACATCACTTGTACAGCACATTTTCGAGACGAGACAGCCACAAATCTTGTCTCGTGCGCATCACTAACTGTGAGAAAGGGCGCATCCACAGGAGGTTTGCCAGGTCCGGACTTCCCCCAAAACTTATTAAATCAACGTACATTTGTGCACTTTCTCAATAGAACCATGCTTGTTTATAAGAGAAATGATTGACGTAGCATGAAAATGATCTTACACTTCATCTGTAGTCTTTCTCTTATAAAAACAATCTAGTTCTATCATTCTTTTTTCAAAATATAGGTGGAAATATTTTACAAAAAACTTATAATGTTTTTGGATGCAGAGTAATTCCAGTTCAATACTACATAGACGTAATGACTTTAGTATTGAATCCCCTCCTCCAAATCATCAACCTCTTTCAACAAAGATTTCTGAGTATGTGCCTGATGGTGACGAAATTCACATCCAGATATAGAACTTAGGCTGAATATGGTGTCGAAATATGCCTTACACACTGAGAAAAGAACCGTATGTGGTGTATGTAACAACGTAGGTTAGATGTGTAAATCCTGTAGCTTTGAGACTTCCAACGTATAGCAAACGTATAACTGAAAACGTATATTTCATACGTACTTTCCGTATGAGTGTTTCAAATAAACCTACTTTCCGTACGAACGAAAGAATTGTACTCATATAGCGTCGCTGCCGAAAGGGGCGTTAAGAGTCCCTATCACTGCGAAATTAAAATACCGCTAATTTTACAATAATTATGTGATATCTTCAAATAGATAAAAGATAATCGAAAAGTGGATCAAGACCTCCCTAGACGATGTTATTTTGCATGAGGTACCATTATCACGAGTCACCTAGTAGCTTTCCGTATGCAGTTATTTAGAAACGCGAAAATAAATGCCGATTTTCTAAATGGCTGGAAATTGAAAGCAGATAAACGAGTCTTGATAACGGTATTTCACGCAAAATAATATTGTCTAGGGAGGTCTTGTTCGACTTTTCGATTATCTTTTATCTATTTGAAGATATCACATAATTACTTTAAAATTAGCGGTATTTTAATTTCGCAGTGATGAGGCCTCTTAAACTCAGGAACTGTATATAGACGGTCAGAATCTCACATGCAGATGGATTTATGTAACATATAGTTTACGTATGTAAGATACGTATACGTATGTAATATATGGAAGACTGTTAGATGTCAGACATCCTGCAACGGCATGATGTAGAATCTAAGCGTTAAAAAGGGCATGCTTCGTACTGATTTCTGTAGTAAACATAAAGATACCGTATATTTGTACAATATACCGCTGGCCGGATAACGGACCTTTCTCAGTGCAGTTGAACAATCTGTGTAACTACGAAGTCACTCGAATTTATGGCAACATTCACATTATTAGCATAAATAGCTACAAAAATGCTGTTTCGGATTTTAATTCATTCGTACTTCGTAATATCTTTCCTACACCAATAACAAGCGGAAATCAGTAACAACATTAGCAAAAATTTTTGCAGTTGGTACCACTGTTCAGAAGATATACTAACGTGATGCGAATGATTAACCCGGCACCGGGCGCGTGGTTACTAGGAACGCAAGTGGGCGCGTGGTGAGATTTTCTCTCACCTATGAAAGTAATGGAAAAATCCCTCTTATTAACACAATTTAAGATTTAATTGTGAATTTTATTGTAAATTTACAACTTTAGAATATTTTAGTCATATATGCAGGGTATTTTACATTGTTTATTGATATCACTACACAATAAAAAAAATCAATAATTTTCCAACACTGAATAATACAGTAAAGCTACAGAATCACAAGAAACAAACAAATGAACAAAATGGTAAACAGTTTATTCAAACCGAGCAAAATCTTTTCGGAATGTGGCAGTTATCACTCACTGTCTTCATGTTGTTCACGCCCTCGGCACCTGCAACAGAGAACAGCTGGTGCGTGCTCCTTGCACACTGGGACAAGACAGTCTGCACAACATGTTTTAGTTTATCGATTTTTCTTCCTGGGACAGAAGCCACATTTTCTTTTATCACTATTCCCTGCTGGTGCCTCGGAGTGCACAGGTGCTGGAGAGTCACCCAGGATCCTTCTTATATGTGATCGCAATAGTGTAGGCAAGCATGGTATTGTTGCTCTTCTAGTGAGGTATGGCTTGCAGAGTTCCATTGCTAACTTTTTCTGATAGAGTCTTCTTGCGTCAGCATTTTCACAGTTAAATCTATATATGATGTAGCTGTTTAGAGCACCAATATCAAGGAGAGTGTAGAAGATACGTAACGGTCACCTGTTGGTTTTCTTTGCAACTGTGTAGAGACTCTTCAGTCCATCCACACAGTCTACACCACTCTTCGTCATATTATAAAATGTAATGATTTCCGGTTTAGCCTGGTCCTTTGTTTCTTCATCAATGTGTTCTCCTTCATGCATTGTGGAGAGTAATAGCACATTTTTTCTTCTGTTTGACACATATGAACAAAGTAACATATCTTCTCCATGAGCGAACATGTTGAAAATGGCGGTCTTCCCTTTACTCAGGAACTGAACCGGAATCTGAGGTTTGTTACTTCTTAGAGTTCCAACCAGTGTTAAGCCGTGAGTCTTTAGAAGATCTAGCGCTAAAGGAACTGATGTGAAGAAATTGTCTGTTGTCACATTTCTGCCAGATTTAATAATGAGTTCGATGAGACATTTGACAACTGCGTGCGCACTGTTGTCCTGAACATATGGTCCTTGCGGCTGTTGTGTTCCCGGATAAAACTCCATTTTCATTGTGTAGTAGACGTGTGCGTCCACTAAGGAATATATTTTAATGCCATATTTTGCCGGTTTATTTGGCATGTAACATCGAAAAGAGCATCTTCCCTTGAAAGATTCAAGCATTTCATCAATAGTTACATGTTCATGTGGTGTCCAGTAGGCCGCACATTTCAATACGAATTCTTCAAATAATGCCCGTATTGGAGCTAAATTGTCTTCTTCTTTTCTCTGCTGTCTGGTGTTGATGTCATCAAAACGCAGGGCGCGTAGAAGCATACGAAACTGTTTCTGAGACATGACCAAACGAAACAATTTTGGAGCTGTTCCGTCAGTTGCCCATAAGTTCTCCAGATTTAAACGAGAACTCTTCATCATACCCGATAAGTACAGCAAACCTAATAGAGCTAACATTTCTTCATAATCAGTGTTACGAATATCTCTTTCACGTGTTATTCCTATACGAATTTCTGCTAATTTTAGATTCGTATATTCCACAATCTGTTTTATAGTGTCTTCAGGGAAAAATAAATGCCATGCTTCCATTGGCGATTTTACATTTCGTGCTTGTCCTCTGACACCTGGTAAATGTCTCACGAGATTTCTATGCCTAGTTTTATGTGTCGTGTTTCTGGAGTGAACATTCCACGTTGTAACTCCATCTTTCGCTGTATATATAGGTCTATCTCTCACAACTTGGTCAGAATTTACAAAATCGGGTTCTGTTTCTATTCCCGAAAACTCACTTCCACTACTTTGTTCAACTTGCTCAACGTTATCCCCTTCATTGTCACTGCAACTGTCCATTATTTCACTTGCACTTTCATCTGCGTCTTCCCTTATGTTCATCTCCCTTTCCACCTCATCCATCCATTGTAACACTTTTTGTGCAGTTTTGTCATCCATAGTTTAATACATTTACCTACAGTCAATGTATTTGTAGTATTCAACACTGCCAGAAATAGTAACGTAACAGGGCGCAAGGTGAGATAAAATCTCACTGAATTGCCAAGCTTCTAACAATGCACTGCTAACAAAAACAACGATTCTTCATCAACAAGCTGTAGTTGCAGATTGAAGCTAAAAATAGTGAACTTGGAATACATAGAAGGACATACACGTGCGCATAACCATTGTGCAGTAGTACATGGGGAAAGCAAGGAGTGAGGGATTGCCTCACCACGCGCCCTGTGCCGGGTTAACTCTGTTTGCAACGAAAGTAATAATTCATGGTGGATTAACTTCAGGAGACATATGTAATAGATTTCGCCACCTTCATACATGACCTAAGCCATGTGGACAACAGATTCACTTAGCATAATATTGAATTAATTATGGTGCAAAAGAAATAAATTTCATCCTCCTTCTCTTTTTCTTTCATGGTTGTGTTGTTCTGGCAATCTTGTTCGACCAGAAGTGTTGTCTTCAAACAGTGCTGATTAAAAGTTTGTGTCTTGGAACGATGACGGAAATATATCCCTCAGTTACACACAAAAGAGAGGAGAAGAAAAAAAAACCTTGATAGCAAATTACAAGCAAACCATTCTTCAAGTGGCCGCATAAAACGAATGCCAAATACGCCAAAAACTATTGTCGAAAAGAATGGTAAATATTGAAAAAGATTTTCAAAGAGAATGTTTTTGCATATTAAGTACGTTTTTTTCTTTTCTTTTCTTTTCTTTCTTGGTCCTGTGACTTTTTCATCCATCAACTCAACTGAAGAGCGAAAGAGTCATTAGTTTCTGCGGAGAGCTAACTCCCCGGGAGTCATCGAATGCAATCCACGTAGAACTCTCTTTTTCTCGTTTCTCTTGGACACTACTACTACATATACAAGGACACTTAGATAAAAGTGGAAGCACATGTCGGGCCGACGACTGGTTGCCCATATGAAGTTGTCATAGATGATCCAGCTTACCTGATGAAAATGTAAATACTTTGAAGAATCTTCTGTAATGCATGGATTTCAAGGACTGTACTCTGTCACTGAGGATCACGTAACAATGCCGCTACAGATAAAGCGTACGCGGAAGAAATAAGGTAGAAGTTAGCACAGTAATTTCTGGTTGAGGTTCCATCAGGGGAGGGACTTCGTACAGTAGGACAAAAAAAAAAAAAATCAATGGTACGAGGGTGATTCAAAAAGTAATGCCTCCAAGCTAATACCGTAATTGCGGGCTACTTGGACCCTTAAGGGGCTACTTGGACCCATACCAAAAACTCGTTTAAAGTCCCATATGCAATGCAATAATGAGTGAGTTGAGAGTTAGATCCGTTAGATGGGATCATAATGCAGGTGTACACACATTGAAACTAGTTCTGTGGTAAGCTACGATTGAGCAGCGTTGGTGAGAAAGGTCGTTGACGAAAAGAGTGTATTTATTGACCGCCAAACTTTTGTGTGGACACTATTTGCAAGGAACTGGAACCAATGCTAAGTAAACACATAAGTAGTTACATATAGGTTAATGAAACTGACATGGTAAACTTTGTCATATACAATAAGATGTGTGCGTAGTTGCATTATTTATGAAGTGTGCACATATGACCTGAAAAACATGGATATTTTGTCCCACCACAACTTTTGTTATCTTTATCCCACCCCATCTTTTGTTATCTTCATATATGAAAAATAAAGGTCTGTTGTTACGTGACACACAAGAAAGGACTTTTCATTGTTTCCTTAAGGATACCGGTACAAAATGCCACATCAATATAAAAGATTGCCTGCAGGTCGAAAATATGCTGATTTTTTTTCATAACAGCTTGAAGAATGTTTACCAGCAATTCAGTCGGGGAAAATGTCGCAAAAAGAAACAGAAGCTCACTTCAAGATAAGTCGTTCTACCATAGAAAGAAGATTAAAGAACAGGTCAAGGCAGAATCCGGGCCATCTGAAAGTGTTCACTGAAGAAGAAGAATTAGCCTTCGCTAGTCATTTTGATAAAGTTTGTGATTTCGAATTCCTCGTTAATTAACTTGATTTCAGATTTATTGTGAAGTCCTATTTAGCCATGCATGGGAGAACTGTCATTGCTTTCTAAGACAATCTTCCCAGTCGAGATTGGGTGAAGTTATTTTAGAAACTGCACCTCCAGTCAACGACTAACTTCGCTGCTAATATAGATAGGGCTCGTGCAGCTGTAGAAGAAAACGTAATCAGCTATTACAGTCATTATATTCGATAGTACCTCTTAACATGTTGTCTTTGTGGTTTGAAGTAAATGAAAAGAGTTGTTCTTGGAACACCTACGTCCTACTTAGTCTCAGAGCAGATTTCAATGGTTTTCTGTAGGAAAAAATGGGGGTGGGTTCAAGTAGCCCGAACGCGAGTCTTACTAGGACCCATTTTTTTTTTTTTTTTACAATAATCGCCTGTGCTTTGTTTTCAATATATGTAACTAAAACTGTCCTCGATATGTACAATAAAGCCCGTAGTTCCACTTAATATGGGTTATGACAATAACTTTCGAGTTTTCGTGGATGAAAACAGGCCGAAAGAACGAATTTATTGCAAACTTGGGTCCAAGTAGCCCGCATCTACGGTACCTTTATTTGTGCTTGACAGATAGCACCGGTACAGATGTCAGTGGAAAGCTTGCAATGTCAGCTATAAGTGGTGCCATCATTTTTCAACAGAATCCTTATTACGGACAACACACTTGCACCAACGTGAAACAAGGTTTTGTCATGCCGTCGGCGAAGAATTGTGGTGGCTGCTGGCAACACCACCATTGCTGAACTGCTCCACCTCCGCGTCACGACTGTAGTGATAGCCCTTAAGGTCATTCTTAAGTTTGGGGAAGAGCCAAAAGTCCAGGGCGCAAGATCCGGACTATAGACAGGATGAGACAGAATGTCAACAATACTTTGCCAGCAGATGGCACAACTTTGAATTTTTTGGCAGAGAAGAGAGGACGTGTGGCGGTACTCCATCGGCCGACGCTTCGTTTCCGGGTCGTAATGATGTATCCACGACTCTTAGCCGGTGATAAATGTTCCTGGGCACACAACCTTTCGCAGTCAGAAATCCCATGACAGCCCATGTTTCAACCGGACATCACCACCGGATGCCATGAGTTGCTGCATTACTCTGAAACGAGAAGGATAGGAACCTGAAACAAGTGACATTCTATAGCGTCAGTGCATTAAGGTTAGTTTAAAGGGATAATAAGTTTTGCCGATAGATGTCACTACAGTCTTCGTATCTCTCTAGTGTATTTATTATCTTCCAGGAAAATTCTCGATTTTTCTTACAAATTTCAACCTACAGACTTCAAATTTTTAGAGAAGGAACTTCATAACCTATCGAAGACAACAATCCGTGCCGATTTTTTATTTAGAATTTTCTTCATTGTTGAAATGGCTTGATTGTTGGAATAGATATCCAAACGTTTAACAATGAAAGTGTTTCAACAACGAAAAAAATTCTAAATAAAAAATCGGCACGGATTGTTACCTTCGAAGTTCCTTCTCTAAAAATTTGAAGTCTCTACGTTGAAATTTGTAAGAGAAATTGTAAATTTTCGTGATAGATTAAAAAACAAAGACTGTACTGACTGTATCGCCAAAACTTGTCCCTTTAAATCATCCTTAATGCTAAATAGTTCAGACTGTTTAGTGGCCAAGTAGTGGTCTTAGAGGCATTACTTTCTGAATCACCCTCGTATATAATAGTGTTGTCCACGTGACTAAAATTTTTTTCTACTCATCTCAAAAATGAGACGAGAATCACTTTTCTTCAAAATTTCGAGGCAAAACAAAAACATAAAAATTATCGTCTTGGAAAGCAGATAAGAAGTAAATTTTTGAATTCAAGATACAATTCTCGTCTCATTTTCGAGACGAGACGAGAAATTTCAGAAGTCTTATGCAACACTATAAATATACCACATTGACTTGACACCTAGTCTTCGGTTCCAAGCGCTGCTATCGGCTGAAGGAATTCCACTGCCGTTGGCGCAGACGGCTGCAAGCCTCTCTCGTTTAGCAGCGGCTGAACCTTTATTGGCTCAACGCGTTGGTGTGTCGAGGGTGTGAGCTTTAGTTCACATTTTTGCCACGGCTCAAGACATTTTGGCAGCACTATAATTCAGTCAATTCTTAGATCTCAAAACCTGTTTTAGTGTTAAATGATTCAAACTATGCATAAAAATCATAAATTGATACAATAATCGTACAAATAGAATGAAAAGAGTTATTATGAACGTTTTTAAAAATACCCAAGTCATTCTACAATATACTCCAATAATAAACAAGGTTTAAATGTTGTTATCTCACACCTTTCGTGGACCTCTCGTGACATGGAGGATTCTGATAACTTCCAGATGAAATTAGGGCATAAATTTAAGAAAGAATTTCCGAGAATCGAGATGAAACGAGCCTTCTGCAAAACTTACAAGACAAGACGAGAAAAACTCTTTTCTTGCTTCATCTTTCTAATTATAGAGCTTCCGCTCTCATACTCTTATTGCATTAGTAAAACTTACAAGAAGCAAGGGCGCCGATCCTGGGGGGCTGGATCCCCCAAAGCTCATGTGGGCCCCCTATTGTATTTATGAATATACAATATTTGGTATAATTTGAATGCAATTTGTCTTAAAATCCTCCTATATATACCTTGTGCATCTGAATGCCCTCCCCCCCAAATTTACAGAGAAATCGGCGCCCTTGGTCAGCGCGTTGCGTCGTTCTGTTTCTAACAGATGTATCAGAAGCCTTTTAGACCTAGCGGCCGTCATGTGTTTTATTCACGACGCTGGGTGGACGCCGAAAATTAGGAAACGCTGGCCGGAAATCGAACATGGGACCACGCGGACGTGAGTCCAATGATTTAAAACTTGACTACAGTGCCATGTAATAGAAATTATTTATGAAATAAAATAAAGAAGGAAGAAGGTCACAAGTCTTAGAGGACAGAGCGAAAAGCTTAGCAGGCGACGTAGTGCTAGCCACTCAATTTACACCAAATTATCTGCTACAAAAAGCAGATTATTTACGGCGATGGTTGACGATTTATAAAATAAGATTTAATAATCTCTGCTAAGGACAATGAAGGTATGATGCGAAATGTAACTTTATGAATGAATGGACTTGCGTTATAATAGGGATAAATAATATATAAATATTTTTGCCTAGAAGGTTATGCAATCCGTAAGTATACAATATTTTCAGAATTACATACGAACATAACGGGAAACATACCTTTATGAATGAATGGGATATGGATAGCCGCCGTTAAAGTCACTGTTATAAGTGATAATTTTAACAGCTTGACTCCATTAATGAACTAGCCCGAGATAATTACAAAAAAAAAGGATTTTAAAATATTTCTTGTTTATGAATTTTGTGTGGAGTAACAGATGGACGTATACAATATTATAAAACAAGTGTGATCCTAATAACATTACAATCTTATAAGGTCCTCTAGCGTGATTCTAATAACATTACAATCTTATAAGGCCCACTAGCGTGATTCTAATGACATTACAATCTTATAAGGCCCACTAGCGTGATTCTAATGACATTATAATCTTATAAGGCCCATTAGCGTGATCCTAATAACATTATAATCTTATAAGGCCCACTAGCGTGATTCTAATAACATTATAATCTTATAAGGCCCACTAGCGTGATCCTAATAACATTACAATCTTATAAACCCCACTAGCGTGATTCTAATAACATTATAATCTTATAAGGCCCACTAGCGTGATCCTAATAACATTATAATCTTATAAGGCCCTCTAGCGTGATCCTAATAACATTATAATCTTATAAGGCCCACTAGCGTGATTCTAATAACATTATAATCTTATAAGGCCCACTAGCGTGATCCTAATAACATTACAATCTTATAAACCCCACTAGCGTGATTCTAATAACATTACAATCTTATAAGGCCCACTAGCGTGATTCTAATAACATTACAATCTTATAAGACCCACTAGCGTGATTCTAATAACATTACAATCTTATAAGGCCCACTAGCGTGATTCTAATAACATTATAATCTTATAAGGCCCACTAGCGTGATTCTAATAACATTACAATCTTATAAACCCCACTAGCGTGATTCTAATAACATTATAATCTTATAAGGCCCACTAGCGTGATTCTAATAACATTATAATCTTACAAGGCACACTAGCGTAATCCCAATAACAAATGCGAATGAGTACCAAGATGTTGTTGAATCTTATTTTCAACATTACATACAACTAACAAATCTTTGAAGTTAAATATGATAATAAATTGTACGTGCTTCTCAATAAACCCATTTACCTCTTAATGATATGTACTCAACCGTATTCACATTTCCTCCACATGTTGTGTTTATATCTATGTATATTGTAATATCCTATGTGATGTCGTAAACAAGCAGTTCCACGCTTCAATGTTTACAAACACCACCACGTGCTTCATCAAGAGGAACTTCCACCGGGGGGACCTGCAATCACTTGCAGACGACATTTAGCCCCTCCCACGGAGCAGAAGACGAAATCGAAGCAGAAGCGCCACCGCCACCCAAGGGACGCTATAAATTGGGCAGAAGAATCCAGTTCAGCACCAGTTCTCTGGTGACCCTCCTTTAGTCTGCTACGGGACTCTTGGAGTAACCTAACCCCAGGCCTCTAGTCTGCTACGGGACTACGCCTATCCTATCTCCTGGCTTAGCCTGCTACGGGGCTCTGTCTGGAAATCCCAACCTCAGCCGCTTAGCCTGCTACGGGGCTCTGTTGGCAACTTAACCTGCCTCTGCTTGCTACGGAGCATTGGTTCCTTAACTCCACTCCTCTTAGCCTGCTACGGGGCTCTGTTGGAGATCCTGTCTGCGACCACTCGGTCAAAGACTACCTTTTACTTACCTTTTTGAATAGAGACCGAATTGTATAGTATTTTTGTACAAATACTCTTATAGTGGATTTTTATAATAAAACTGATAGTGGGAGTCGATTCCGGACACTCTTTTTATTAACAGCTCTACCTCTTCCTTATATATGAGACAAAAATACACAAAGTTTTACAATATATTCTCTCTGTATCTATGTTAGAGGAAATTACGTACTCTCATAATTACCTCCTATTTGTCAATATTTCAAATTGCCTTTTAAGATATACTGGTATGTATCTGTGCCCTTGCGGTTAGAATAAAATCTCTCTCTCGAAATATATAGATATCCGTATATAATTACTCGGATTTGTCCTGTTGTGTCCTCGGGAGTACAGAGAGAGAGAATGTCAATAAATCATATTCAACAGAACAGTAAACAAACTATTCTATGAATTGTAAGTTCCTTGGTTGAAATAGATTGCACTTTTCCCCTAATAATTCATTTTACAGCTGCAATAATATTTCTATGAACTTATTTAGATCTCTCTCTTAAAAGATCAAGTTCTACACAAAAAAATTATGTTGTTTTCTTCTTATGCATATTATTACATCACTGTTAGGAGTATCAGTTTTGGGAGTATAAGTGTGCCACAGTTACACGATTATACGAGGGTCATCTGAAAATAAGTTTCCCCATACGTCTATGGACAGAGATGGGAATGCAAGAGCAAAAGTAGTATGTGACCGTTAAAAATCAGACGTATTTGTATATTTTTACATAAGTACCACGTACATTGAGACTTGTGTCATACCGATCTATAAGCTTCAAAAACCCTTCCAGGAAAAATTCAGGGCTCTGCATACGGAAGAAGCGTCGAACAGCTTTTGTGACTTCAGCATTGCTTCCAAAGTGCCTGCCGCCGAGAGTCTCTTTCAAAGCCGGAAACGGATGGAAGTCACAAGGTGCGATATCAGGACTGTATGGCGGATGGACAAGACGCTCCCGCCCAAGAGTTGCAATAATGTTTTGCGTTGCGGTCGCTGAGTGTCATCTCACATAGACTTTCACGATACTCCACATGCCCATTCATAGCGGACAAGCATCGCACTTTCTCCTTTGACGACGACGACGTCAAAACTCGTCTTCTCTCCATAACTTCCAGATTCAGACTGAGAGACTTGATTCCGCGCGTCGTGCAGGCGCTACGACGGCGCAATGTGCAGGATAGCGGGCGAACGATACCCACTTGTGTCTGGGTGTGTTGCGCGTGCAACCGCTGTCTTCTTTCCTCCATTCCTGTTCCCTTTCCTGGAGAAAACGAGTGGGAAAACTAATTTCCGGACTCCCCCTCATAATAATATTTATATACTTAAGTACAATCTAATAGTTAACTATGTATTTTTACACATACAATATATAGTAAATAACCTAGTAATACTTTGCATTGTTAAAGCGACTCTTAATTTCAACTCCCAAGTACAGGAGTGTCTTTAATTTCTGATGAACACATATATTGTTCTGTAAAAATCTGAGTGTGCTTAATAAATATTCAGGAAAATGTGTTACAGTGGGACCTCGATAACTTGGAGCTGAAGGTAGTAGCCAAATATTCGAGTTATCGATTTTCTCGAGTAATCAAGGTTCGATTATCAAGGTGGCCAGAACAAAAATTCGAGATACCAAGGTTGCGCGTTCCTCATGAAAAGTGACTATGTAACCTCTAAAACTCGAAGTTTTATTCATTCACCCTCTATAACTCGAAGTTGTAAAAGTTCCTTATATTAAATAAGATGATAGTAAAAAAAAAAATACTGTACGTATATTGTTATTGAGAGGAGGGGGCTTTGATGTCTAGACATGAGTAAAACTCAGTTACATTATAGATTAGCAATAATGAGAGGACTATAGTACTCGCGCCGAGTCGTGATGCTTGGGCTCTAAACCAAACATAGAAATATTATGCTTGAGCTCTAACACATCGATACAATTCGTGGAGCCACTTCCCGAGCGCACACTTGGGGAAACGTCAAACAGCTAAAATTCACCAACAATGTTGCCAAACTTTGAAGACATAGGAAACCAGTATATAAAAAAAGGCATTTAAAAATTGCCAATAATAACACTGCACAACAATAACTACTGTAACAACTATTCTAAAGTGGTAACAATAGTACAAATAGGAACAACGAAAATATAACCTAAGAAAAAATAATTAACAAAACGGAACTTGACGCCAATCCGACAACACTGTACTCTCGGGAGATGTTTTCCGTGTAGCGCGAGAGACGACACTGACAAAATTTGATGGGTGGGGGTTGACGACTGGAACACATCCTTGCGTTCTATTGGGTGGTGAAATCGGTAGATCTAGGCCAAGCTTCACGACTCGGCGCGAGTATTATAGCAACAGTGAGAATAACGTAAAAGTATAGAGCTGAAGGGTCACATCAAAAGAAATTCGATTTATAGAGATAAACTTCGATTTGTAGGGGTTCGCAGAGACGAAAGTTCGAGTTACCGAAGTTTTTTAAAAATATGATTATGAAACCCTTAAAATTCGACTTATCGAGGCTGTAATTTTTTATACATTTGACGTGTAGAGGTTATTTTAACATTAAGTGTTATGGAGAATTCTAGGGAATGTGAAAAAATCGAGTTATCAAGGAATTCGAGTTATCGCGGTTCAAGCTATCGAAGTCCAACTGTATATGAAATTAGGGAGAATGTGCTCTTTCACCAAAGGCACATTTCAACTGCGAAGATTTGAGACGATTGGAAATTCCCAGAAATATTTATAGGCGCGGATCCAAGGGGGGCTATAGGGACTATAGCCTCCCTTTACCCGCTTTATACCCTTTACACCTATTGACGGTTCACGAAATATGCACTTTTGGATTGTGTATAAGTGGCTCCCTTTACGCTGATAAGAACCACCATCCACAGTTTATGAAATTTGAAATAAAGGCTATTGAAATTTAGCTTTCCCGCGATTTTGGACAGCCCTAGCTCTGAAACTATGTACTTTTCGCCATAGGTCCACATGAACCAGGTCAAGATGAGAGGTGGCCAACTTAGAGAGGTGGCTAAGTTGACAGGTTTTACTGTATATCATATTCTGTTGAAACCGAATAACATTTACGAAAGTAATCATTTTACATATTTTTTTTTTTTATCTTGGGGAGGGGAAGGAGGGGGTGAGAAGTATGAGTAATGCGAATCCACTCTAAAATCGAGAATGAAATGAAGAAATTGAAATAGACGAGTAGCCAATCAAGATGTCCGAAACAACTCGCAGATACCCCCAAAATGGTTGCTATGTCATTACTCGTTTCCATTTACTCTTATGTGATGTTTTATATGGTTTACTGTGTAAAACAGGCCTACATTTGTAGATTTTGGCACTAGTGGTCTGCGGTGGGTCCTAGATGGGAACAAATATGATTGCAAAATTTGATCAAAAACAAACAATTGTATAAAAATGTCATCTTAACTTAAGCATATCATAAGGATGGATTTCTGGGTACTAAATTGAATCTATAGGAAAGCAAAAAAGAATGCAAGTAAAGAACTGACGCAGTCTATATACAAGCCACGTGTTCGATTTTCGCATTCTACGTCGCCCTTTCTGTTGGCTAAATCTCGTAACTCCGTCAGTCGTTACGTACCCAAATCTACTTTCACTGCTTTAAGAGCTATAAAAGTCGCCGTTCTTTATCTTCGCCCCCCCCTTTTTTTTTTAAATATATATATAAGTCGGAGTCTTTTCTGTGAGTATATTTATGTGTGTGTGTGTCTCACTCATACTTCCCGTGTGTAGTTATATGTATGTATGTGCATATATATGTATATGTCGAACGAGAAAGCGACTGAAATAGGAACAATAAAATGAGAAACATTGCCCAGACGAACGAACGGTAGCCGCATACTTGCAGATTAACTTCATGTAGAAGATGTCTATTGAAAACGAGGGTCATTGCCTGCTTTGTAAGGACTGAGAAAATACACAAATCTTGGGAATCGATTAAAAAAAAAAAAAAATCCCTTCCGAAGTCAATTTGTTTAGGACTCCACAAAGTGCTGAACTTAGCTGTCCAAGAAAATATACATTTCTACAGTCTTTAGAAAGGTTTCTGTGAATTTATATATATATATATATATATATATATATATATATATATATATATATATATATATATATATATATATATATATATATATATATATATACTATAGCTATTGGGTATGATATATATAGCCGATACTAAGCAGAACCTGCAGCATAACCTATTTCACTACCCAATTGAACGTGAGGGTGTGTCTCTCATGCTACGCCAACCATTATTCAAGAGTTTATCAGTGTCCACAGCTGCTGCTATCAGCGGTTTCCGTTAAATTCTGGCTGCTTCAATAAGGCTGCTACCGAGTAAAAGCAGGATGAAAGAAAGTTGTTCGAGTAACACGAATCCATTCTTTACCGAGAATAGATTGACCAATGAAGAAAGCTGAAGCGGACGATTAGCCAATCAAGACGTGCGAAACAATTCCTAGGTATCCTCCAAAATGTTGCTATGTAACCACTCATATAACTTTCATTTACTCTGATAGAAGTGTCTTTTGGAAATGGGAAATATCGTAATCGTTGCTGAGATTTTTGTTTTGAAGGTGAGGATGACATCCTTATTCGCCAACCTGCAGGAAAGTTTCACATTTGGATGAAAAGCAGCGTTCACTTCACAGGACGAAATTCACTGAAATCAAGTATACAGAGCAGCCATCTTTCAAAGTTTAGATATGGTTTTAATGGTTTAAAACCGTTTTAAAATAATCATAATCATCATAATAAAATGGTTTTAAAATAATCATTTTACAATCACGAAGGACCAGACCTTCACTCTGGTCTAGTGGCTGTCATAAGTGCCTTTAGTGCACACGGTCCAGAGTTCGATTCCCGGTGGGACAGCATTGGAAATGTATTACGGTAGTTCGAATTCCACCTTAATCTAGAAGTTCACGTTTCATATACCCTTGATATTAAAAAGGGCGCTAAACTAACTAACAAAGAAACAAAACAGGGAGTGAATTGACGGGTATTATTCTTAATCCAGAAAATTATCCTTAGATAATAATTGACCGCCACTGAAAAGTAAGACCGTGATTATACTGTGGCATCCAAGCATAATAATAACACTACTAACGCTGAGTTATATGCAGGAACATCATTAAAATATTTAATATCTACAGTACTTGTGTGTTTGTGTTGATATTATTATCTAACTATGTGTCAAAATATCTAGAGAGCTTCGAAATGTGGTGTTGGAGGAAGATGGAGAAGTTAAAATGAACAGAAAGAGTAACAAACGAGAATGTTTTAAAACGGATAGGAGAGAAGAGGGCGCTTCTGGTCACCATCCTTCGTAGAAAGGCCAATTAGATTGGACACATCTTGCGAAGAGATTGTCTTCTTCATACTGCCATAGACATAAAAGACGGAAGGAAAGGGATGATTAGGAAGAAGAAGAACACAAGTGATCAATGATTTGCAAAATACAAGAAAATATTGGCAGTTAAAAGACAAAAGCTGAAAACCAAGAAACATGGAAATACATTTCCAGGTCCAAACTGAAAATTAAGAAGAAGAAAAAATACCCTAATTAAACCCAGGCTCTACCAAAAGGCAGAATACTTAATAATAATGATAATATTACACTCTAGCTTAAATTATTATTGTTCAATCAGCCTTGATTCTCGATAGTTACTCCATAAATTTAACATCATGTACTTATTTATATTATAATTTTAGTTTTTACAACCTTGTCAGTATTTTCTGCTGCATACGGAGGAGCTCCTAAGTATGCAGTGTTATTGGATTTCAGTTTGAAACTATTGTTAAACTCACGAGTTGATATTGTTATTGTTAATTTGTTATGTATTTTATAGTTGTTTTTATTATATATTTGTATTAGTTTTTCATAGGCATTATCGATTATCCTTTATTTAAGCGTAAATTTCAGTCTGCTCAGACTTTCGTTTCCTAGGTTGACAGCTTTCTTATGGAAGTTATTTTGCTTTCAAGTGTTCTATATTGATTTGAGGAGTTCTAGCAAAATTGCCAGAAAGATTCCGACAATGATGCTCTATATCAGTAAATTACAGCAATCGAGTTACTGTAGTCCCCGCGAGGACTCGTGAAGCCTGGGCCCTACACGAACCAAACAACTACTTTGCCTCATGTGTGATACATCGGAAGAATTCGGGATGGTTCGTGGAGCTGCCTTCCGAACGCACACTTGACAAAACGTGAAAAAGGAGAAGTGCCCCAACAACGTTGCCAAACTTAGAGGACGTGTCAATCAAACAACAAGAAAACAGCGCTTAAAGAACCTTAACACAAGTACTAACAATCATTTGAGTTAAACGGTAACAATAATAATATAAAACAACGGGAACAACAATAAGAACAAAATGAAACTTTTCGGCAATCTGACAACAATGCATCTCCAGCAGATGTTTTTTGATAGCGAGAGTGACGACACTGGCAAAATTTGACGGATGGGGGTTGACAACCGGTACACACCATCGCGTTTTATTGAGTTGGGAAATTAGTAAATCTAGGTCAAGCTTCACGACTCCTCACGATCACTGTAATCATGTTGAATATACCAATAATGGAACGAGAAATGGTAAACGCAGTCAGACAAGCGACTCACCAGACTCGGGGAGATTCATGACCCGGAGAAACGTGGTCTGACGCCCACACATCAGCGTACACATGGACAGTATGTATGATGCTGTTAAATGTAACTTAAACAAACACGATTCCCTTCTTTCTCTTTCTCTTTTCTCTTCTGTCTGTGTGTGTGTGTGTACGTGTCAAAGTATTGCTCTGAAAGATAACTACAAGATATATACTAGAGAATAAAGGCATGGGAATCACAGAAAAGAAAAAAAACTACTCTGTTTTGAGACTATAATATTAAGAACGATTGCATTATTTATCAGTGTTGGAAGACGAATAAACGTAAAATGGTACTTAGATCAAGAAGTATCTCACCGGGAAACAAACACATGAATATTGGAGCTTAATAATGAGCATCGCTAATCCATTATAAAATTCTATAGACGCTGAGAGCTGATATTTATGCTTCTTTCGGGATATCGTGTTTGTCCGGGTCAATCCGGATATCAGAAGCGAGTCCCAGACCCGGTGACTTAATGTAATGAAACCATGAACTGAGAATTTAAAAAATCATTTTTTCATAAAAATTATAATGGCAATTTGGTAGGTGAAGATGGCACTAAGTTTTCTGTAATATTTTAACTTTTGGATACATGCATCACATTATTTTTAAAACTCACAAGGACAGTACTTGTAATCAAGAAATCGTTGGAAGCAGAAGCAAAATAGTCAAGAATCACCTGTAGTCAATTAACATTGCTTGTCAGTAGTAATTAACAATTCGGATAAAATCATGAAAAAGATGAAAGCAAACCTCAGGGTAAATTAAAATTCAAAAATACTTATTTTTACATCATTAGATAACAACAATATTTTGTCAGGAAATGTAATTAGGACTTTCCCAAGATTTTGTAAATTTTTATGTTGTCTTTTGGCAAAGTTAAAAGAAAAAATAATTAAAGCAAACAAGGACAATAGTCCATATAAAATGACCAAGTTTGCAACTAAAAAATTATTCTGCATTCTGCATTCTGGGTCCTGTATCCAGAATCGCAATGGAATGGTCTATACGAAATTACAAATGCCGCAAGAAAGACCATTCATTGTCCGGTCAAGACCAAGCGAATTATGCAATGAGGTAAAGTATGACTACAGAGAACTTTAACGGTCTATTTTGCATATGGCATGAAATTAGGAGGTCTCTGAAAGTGACAGGCAGATTTGAATGTTTAAATATTTAACTTATTTCCGTTTGGTTAAGCATTGAGTAAAATTATAATGATCTGTTATACAATTAATCTGACATACTATGTCTGGTTGTGAATTCAGTACTCTTGGATGCTCACTGTTAAATAATTTATATTGTTACAAAAATATCCACTATACTATCATTGTAAGTCAGTTGTTTCATTAATAAAATATTGTCTTTTTATGACAACAAGAGATTGCAACCATTAGTTTAATTTCACTCTTTTAATTTGATTTAAGAATTCACTATTCCTTTTGTAATTTATATAACACAATTTACGATATGATACAATTTATTTTGGATTTTTATTTCTTTAACATTTTAATTTTTTGACTTACGGTACATTAACAAGACGTGCTCCAAGTAACCCAGCTGACCTATTATTATTATTTGTATTTTATTAATGACAAATTATTGAACCCCTTGTTTATTTACCGTTTCCTCTGCAAGTTGTGTGAAAAATATTGGTAAATTTTAACTAGAGAGGGGCACAAAAATCGGTTTTCCGGTGTTTAGAAAACCAAAACCAGTTTTTGAAAGCTCGATCAGAAACCAGTTTCGGCTTTAAAATCTGATCAATTTTTCTATCAAAACCGGTTTCTGTTTTCTATAAAAAAATTGTTTCGGTGAAAAACTGAACTGGCCGATTTTTGGAAACCGAAATGCCGCTTTTTGTTTTTCTACAAATTAGTTTCCGGTTTCTATAAAAATTGGGTTGTCCATCCCTAATTTTAACCGGGATAAGTTTGTCTATTATTAAATGGCTACTTTGCCACAATTTTTCGCACACATGTGACACATCGGACCGAAGTTATTGGAAAACAAACATTCAACAAGCACACATGTCATCATTTTATGCGTTCAATTTATTTTCTGTCAAGGATCTCTCACTACATGTGTGCCTTTTCTCCAACATTCGTTCCGAATTTAAATATGGAAAAGACGAGAAGAACACAAAACAACCTATCTTTCATCTGTGGACTTTTAATTACCAAAACGATGTCTTGAACGAATTAAGAATTTGGAACCCAAGCGACTGTGTTGGTGCCATTTACCATAAGATTTGTTGATTTGTCACGGTCACTGTGACGTCAACGAATTTTTCAGGTGTTGCAATAAAACGAATTATAAAAGTGACGATTCCGGTGACTGCATCTCTAGAACTGTAAGTTCCGGTGACAACTGTTGGAATGTTTATTGAAATAAAAGTAATAATTATTGGAGTTCCAACTTCACTTTAGAATGCGATTATGGAAATTAATGATATATAACAACATAGATCTGCTAAATCAGTTTGTTGAGTATACAGAACGATGTAACACTGATATGAAACGATAAAAGGCCTTGTTCCTTATCGTTGAGTTGAGTTGATTTTGAGTTTAACGTCCCGTTCAGCAGCGAGGCTATATGAGACGTGGACCTACTGATTAACGTGGAATCCGAACCACATGATTGTTCCTTATCGTGTTTGCATAATTTGCGGATCGCATCGCAACGAAAAAATTACAAAAAATAATTATACGTAAGTCCTATACCAATTATTGAAAATTAAAACTCAAATTTTGCCTTGCGTTCATATAAGACTTTACAAAATGAAGCCCAAAAGGAAAGATGAGTACAGGATAACCATTATTTTTCTGGCGGTGTGTAAAGGAGACAGTATTCGAAAGGATGGGACAATAGGTCTACAAACAGCTTCTAATAAGTTTTGCATAGGTCTACATGGGTATAATGTTGTTATTAGTTGCAATATGATGATAAAATTTTAGGTGAGTACACTTTTATCCGTTGGCGTCAAAATGGTAATTGTTGTTCCCTATTGTTCAAAAGTAAACCACAATGGACACTGAAGTAAACATCAGGACACGACAGTGGTTGGTAATGGAATTCATGTTCAAAAACGGCAATGAATCAGCCACATTAAGAGTCTTCATCCCGGCGAAATTAAAATACCGCTAATTTTACAGTAATTATGTGATATTTTCAAATAGATAAAAGATAATCGAAATGTGGAACAAGAGCGCGCCCTAGACAATATTATTTTACATAAGAAACCGTTACCATGACTCACTTATCTGCTTTTGATTTCTAGCCACTTTGAAAATCGGAATTTATTTTCGCGTTTCTAAACAGCTGAAAACGGAGAGCCACTAGGTGACTTGTGATAACGGTATCTCACACAAAATATTATTGTCTAGGGCGCTCTTGTTCCATATTTCAATTACCTTTTATCTGTTTGAAGATATCACATAATTACTGTAAAATTAGCGGTATTTTAATTTCGCCGGGATGAAGACTCTTAATTCATAGGAAGTTGTTTCCACTTCATGCGGATCACACACTGGATCGCGCCAGCATCCAACATTGGTTGCAGTGGTTTAAAAAACCCAGACTTTCCAAATCACACCAGAAAATTATGGCCTCCTTTTCCTGGAATCAGTTCGCTGTCATTTTCATAGATTTCTTGGAACATGGCTCCACAATTAACAAGGAGCGTTATCACTGGATAAGATACGTCGTGCTCTCCAGGCCAAAAGACCGGAACTGCAAGATAAGGTCATCAAACTCCATAATGACAATGCCAAATCTCACACAGCCATGATGACACAGCAGAGAATCATGAAAATGAGATAGGAAGTCATCCGTCAGCCCCTCTATAGTCCGGACTTGGCTCCTTCGGATCTCTTTCCTGTTTGGTCGTCTGAAGGCCCACATGCGAGAAGAAACATTCAACAATGACAAAGCTCTCGTTTATTGTGTGAAACAATCGAGCAGAAGTAAAGGTATTTTAAGATTTGAAGCGTCGTCTCATGCATGGAGAGGTTTTCACTCATGACATGCTGGACAAATACCTAAAACCCTCATCGATTAAAAATTATACTTAAACAGTGGCGGATCTAGACCGGGGCCTAGGCCCCTCCCAGTTTTTTGAGTGACAAAAATAATTGATGCTATTATTTATATATTTTTGAAAGTTTATAGTAAACTCATGATATACCTATGATAGTCTAGGTTCTGGCAGGCTCTCCCAGTTTTTACCTTCTAGACCCGCCACTGTACTTAAATCAATAATTCGAGCTCTGGCCAATTCTAAAGAGATATATACTAATTGATAAATCTTATGGAGCTGAACAGTATGTCTTCATGCGTAATTTTCGAACAAAGCGAGAAAGAAACTTATTTTTGTAAACATAAAAATTGACGTTGTACAGTAACCAAGCCACCTATAAAGATCAAACTGATACTGAACCATACACTTATTAATCTTTCCATTATGACATTACCAAAATGACCATTTACGGTACTGTTAATTAAATATAGCCCAAAATTATTATTATTTTTTTAATAATTTAATTTTTGCTTAAATATAATACGAGTAAGCATATGTCAATCGATGGATCAGAATGAGGTGAAAAAATTACATGCTTCCAAATGATACGTAGGTTTCAAAACGAATTTAAATGAATTTGAACGAATATAAACAAATTTGAACGAATTTCAACGAATATAAACGAATTTGAACGAATTTAAACGAATTTCAACGAATATAAACGAATTTGAACGAATATAAACGAGTTTGAACGAATATAAACGAATTTGAATGGATTTAAACGAATTTAAACGAATTTGAACGAATTTAAACGAACTTGAACGAATTTAAACGAACTTGAACGGTTTGAAACGAATTTTGGTGGCGTGAAAAACTATATTGTTAGTTATTAATCTCATGCACTTGAGGGTTTTCATTCTCCTAAACTAGATTAGGGTTAGAAATTATATTTCTAAGCACCACCAACATCTATGGCCTTTTAACCCTTCATATTTGAGAGGAATGATATCCCTCGACCAACACACTTTCCAAAAAAGTGGAGAAGAAAGGAAAGCTGGGACATTTATCTAAAGTACTATAACCAAACCACTTGGCATAACAGCCTTTTTTGTGGACTTGAGCCGCTCGAACGCCATCTGTTAGCGACCGGCAGAACTACGTCCATCCTTGCGACGAACACGTGGTCAGTCAGCGTACTTCGTTTCCCTGTCTCTTAACAGGCGTATCAGGAATTTTCTAAACCTAATGGCCTGTCATGTCTTTTATTTACGTGACTCCCCAGTTTACCTCACGACGTTGAGTGAACGCCGAAAATTGGGAAGTGTCGACCGAAAATCGAACTCATGACTATGTTGACTGTGTCCAACGCTCTAATTACTAGAATACGGTTTCCTCTTATGTTAGGTACTATACCGGCATTTTCCTGGTCTGAGTAAGAAGAACCCATAAAAAAAAAACTCACTACGCGGGGCCATCCCTAGACTAGATTACTTATTTGTTAAGCATTTCTAGTGAATATGAAAAAATACAGTATATACTTACGTAAGACACATGCTAACTGCAAATGCAGTAAATGCTTAAGGCGATTAACACGTCAAAATTACGTAAGCTACGCACGTTTAATCAGTAATCGCTATCTTCCAAATTTGAAAATGAAATGAAATGAAATCAAAGAGTTTAACGTCCGATGATCACTCCCTTTAGGCTGAGAGAGACGATGATTAAGACAAGTGAATGATGATTGGAAAATTGGTGGAATGAGAATGTGGAAGGAAACAGGATTACCACCTAGAGAAACGATGTTGTCCACTACAATCTTAGTTGGTCGGAGATCGAACCTCGCACACCACGTACCAGAGGTAAGTGTGGAATTCCTGGTTCGTACAAATTTGAGAAAAACATAAAGAGTGTTGAATTGATGAATAAGTGTCAGAGTTCGGAACCACTTACTACTACTACTACTACTACTACTACTACTACTACTACTACTACTAATAATAATAATAATAATAATAATAATAATAAACTTTATTTCTAATATATAGTGTACGACTTGGAGCTTTGAATTTTTTTGTCACTGAATATTTGAATCTGGTAGTTAACTTCTCGGAACTAGAGGAACGTGAAAGTCACCGAATCTTGGAGAGACTTTTTTTTCACCCTTAAATCATCATAAACAACCAGGACGCTTCTGGGGCTAGAAGCCAAGTCACGTGGCAGGTTTGTGAGTGAGCAAATGAGCGCCGACACAAACATAACGCAGTAAAAACATACCTTATTTCTCTCTATTTTTTCTCAGAGAGAAGAAAAGAAAAAAAAATCCCGACAGGAAAAAATAAAAAAAAAATCTTCCACCGCATAAGATTTAAATATAACGTCAGAGGAACTAATGAAGAATGCTTCAGGGATTTGTTGGACAGGAACTTTTTAGAGCTCTTCAAGATGCATTTCTCACAGAGACACACATATGGTTTATTTCCGTGAATATTCATTTAAATTTAACATTTGTATACGGTACAGTACTTTGGAAAAGGAAACGTAAATTTAACAAACGGGTTTTGGCATTTAATTTTAAATTTGAGTGATCAAACATAGTCATTCTTAATAACAGGCTGACTACAAAGTTTGTAGCCAATACAGTGGGAGCTATACATGTCTAAAAACATGCGAACTATGTGATATCTTCTAATAGATAAAAGATAATACAAATGTGAAACAAGAGCGCGCTACACAATATTATTTTGCATGAGATACTGTTATCACGAGTCATCTAGTAGCTTTCCATTTGCAGCCATTTAGAAACGCGAAAATAAAAGCCGATTTTCTAAATGGCTGGAAATTGAAAGCAGATAAGTGAGTCGTGATAACGGTATCTCATGTAAAATAATATTGTCTAGCGAGATGTTGTTCCACTTTTCGATTATCATTTATCTATTTGAAGATACCACATAATTACTGTAAAATTAGCGATATTTTAATTTTGCAGTGATGGGGCCTCACTGTATTAAGGAAAAAGAGTTATTCCTGTTATTAGGCCTAATTCCAAAGTCAACCAATATATTTTCTGAAATCATTTATTAAATATATTCCAGCCCAACAAATTGCAAATACTATACGCTACTGTAAATAATATCAAAAGTCAGCAAATTAATGCAAAATAATGACAAAATAATAAGTATTAATCAAGTACATATTGAGCTCAATTTAACAACGCACATTACCACAAAAATTGATAACACATTTGATAACAACTTTATACAGGGTGTATCAAAACGAATATTGGGGTTTTAAGGCTTTGTGGTATTTATTATATTATAAATAATACGTTAAATGAACGAGCAATTCAAACAGTTTTTCTACAAGTGTTTAATGTAAGCACCATTCTTTACACAGCACACATCGAGTCGATAGGCGAGAAAGGTCCATAAACTTTCCGTCCGGGATATAGCATGAAGACATTCAACTTAAGAGAACCTTGTAGGGTACTGTACTATATCGTAGGGATTTGCTACTCTCCCTCCCCCCCCCCCTTTCAGATGCGAACATTATTTGTGCTCACTTCGCCACTTAGGTGAAATATCCATTCATCACTGAAGACGACAAGATTCAGAAAATCTTCATCGTCGTGCAGGAACATTTCATTTGCAAAGTTGGCACGTAAAACGTAGTCTCGTTAAAATTCTCCACACAGACTGTTGCACTGTAACTACAGATTTAGTCTTTGCAAAATGTAAAACACAAAAAGCTTTCTGCTCATTAGTCGCCATCTTTGCTACTAGCACTTTCCGGACAGAGGAGATAGTGCATGTGCTTTGTGCGTACGAAATTGAGTTGCTCTTTCATTTGATGTAATTATAATTGTAAATTAATTGTAATAAACACTACAAAGCCTTAAAAAAAACTCGATATTAATTTTGAAACACACACCATATATATATATATAAGAACAATAATTTCTAATAACCTGCGTGATCAATTTACAATTTACACCTTTTCTACCAACGTACAATTTTATTTCCCCAACACTCGGCAACTTTTCCGAGAACGTTCCACCATGTGTCTTTGAATTATTCTCAACGTATGAGGATTCAGAGCAGGCGCACACCGGGGATATTTTGTTAGGCGGATGGATCCAGAGTTTCAAGGGGGGAAGTCCAATAGTACAAGACATTACATTTATGTAGTATTGAGCCACTGGCGTCTCTGGCATGTAAAATTTGGGGGGGGGGAATGACATCAAAGAAAGTGATTAAAATGGTACTACCTAGCCCAACCTGTTTATTAACTTCGATTCCATTTGTTACCTCTCTGTTTACCTTCACGGACCTTCCGGAGTATATCAGAAACTCTGTTATAATCGTTTCACAATCTGAACATTACATTCCAAATAAATAAAATTAGACGATTATTTATATGTTATTCTGTCGTTAGTAAATTATAATAAAATATTGAATATTTAGTACTTCAAAATATTGGGGGACGCGTCCCCCTCGTCCCCCTCGCCAAAGACGCCCATGTATTGAACCTGTCTTATTCTAGATCCGAAAAGACGATAAGTAATTCTTAAGTACTGTCACCTATATTTTCAGAAAAAATGATAGAACTATATTTTAAAGAAGGCAAAGAAAGAGCTTAAGAACAAATCTTGAGACTACATCAACCATGCTCTGCTAAACAAGTATAACTTTATCAAAAATGTGTAAAATGTATTGTCAAGTTACGAAGTGGATGGGTGGGGTCCTGACCCTCTGCGCCCTAATCCAGAGCAAAATTGTCTAGATTTAATATAATATACCACAGAATTCAGACTACCTCATATTTCAAAGACTACCGGATTTAGATCAGGTGACTGTTAAGTCCTTCTTGAACGATCTCTGCTAAGAATGTTAAATAAAGTGTACAAGGAAGAATTCAACAGAAGCCTGAGAAAATTACACTGAGGGAGACAAGTTACAGATTATTATAGACAATTCGCGTCCAACGCAATGCACACTGACGTTATTGTTGCCTTCTTATGTTCTCAGTAAATTAAACATACTTGAGAAAAATCCGTTATCCGTACAACGGTATATTGTACAAATATATGGAATCCGTATGTTTACTACGGAAATCTGTACGGAACATACGCTATTCATATGGGACATAAGTAACTGCATTTTTCACGCTTAGATGTTACATCATGTCGCTGCAGGACGCCTGACATCTAACAGTCTTCCGTATATTACATAAGTATACATATGTTACATACGTCAGCTATATATTATATATATCCGTCTGTATGTAAGATCCTGACCGCCTATATACAGTTCTTTCTTACGCACGGAATGTGCGTTTATTCGGAAAACTTATACAGAAAGTACGTAGAAAACATACATTTTCAGTTATACGGTTTCTGCAGGATGTTACCTATAGTTGCTTTAAGTCCAAAAACTGTAGGGTTTACGCATGTAACCTACCTTTTTACATATAACACATATGTTTCTTTTTCTTCTGTGCAGATTAACAGGACAGGACCATGTAATCTAATTATTAATAGCAATGGTAGTGGGGACAGAGAAACAAGAACGTTGGTGTTTTACAGTCACGTAATACCTGGATTCATGATAAATTTGTATCTTCTGCCAACACTTCTCTACACCTGTTTGTTGCCTCGGGATCTTCACTTCTCCTTCACTTTACCTGTTTCCTTGTGTCACTGCTCTGAACACAGACCTACTTTGACGTCATACAATATATTAGCCAATGGACGTGACTGATTTGGAAACAAAAATAAATCAAGAAACAGAAAAAACTGGGTTTTGTTTTACATTGTGAAATTACATTTGACTTTCAAACTACGATGATTCAATATTGAAACCGGAAGTGGTAGACGTATCCCTTCCTATTTCCACAGAAAAATAAGAACTGAGATTGAATATAGTTTTGAGATCATGAATCTCTACAAAAGTATTTCTTACTACCTAATATCGTTTTTGCTGTATGAGAATCAATACTAAAACCGGAAGTTGTTGTAGAATTGTACCACTTCCGGTTTTAGTGAACTTGGAACTTATTCTTGCATCAGTGTTGACTTCATCTGTTAAATAAAACTTGTTATCTGTTTCCGGTTTTCTCTATGACGATAAGTGTTGAAACCGAAAACGGTAGATTCTTACCACTTCCGGTTTGAATACAGGGCTAAGGGTAAAGATGAAACTTTATCTTGGGAGAATGAATCAAATAATATATTTAGCTATGATTAACAGACTTTGGTGTGACACCTGTCGACAGACAGACACAGCTGTAGAGCGCTTATCATTGGTGCCTAGGGTCACTGGTTCAATCCCCGCCCAAGTAATTTTGAGGTGGACAACATCACTTCCATGGATTCTCTCGAGATACTCCCGTTTCCTCCCACATTCTCATTCCACAAATTATTCCATCATCTTTCAATTGCTTTAATTATCGTCTCCTTTAACCCAAAAGACGTAATTGTGGAACTTTAAACTGAAAGATTTCATTTCAACGGACAGATGCAGACGTTCTTTAAGATTTCCAATATATTTGCATAGCACAGTTTGGAAGTCTAATATCGGGGAAATGAAGAGGCGGCTCGTGACGGAAATCCCACCTGTAAAAATTAAAGTCTCTTGATTCGAAACTAAAAGAACGAAACTCTCTTTATGTTCTCATTAATTGTACACAACAATTAATACATTACGTAACCTTTATTTCTTTGGTTTCAAGCGGTAAAACTTCAATTTGTACTAGTGTAACTTCCCTTAAGGGCCGCCTCTGACTGAAATATCTGAATTCAACACTGAATCAGACACCTACAAATATTGGGAAAATGAAAAAAGAGACTTCTTATTGTAACTTTTCGAAGTGTTTATACATTTATGTACAACTCTGAGCATAAAATGTACAGGGCAACTCAAAATGATGGACCGATTTCAGTAATTTATTCTGTAAAATCTAATAAATATATGTTCCTGTGAGACATATGCTAAGAAAGGTAAAGTGTCAAAGTGTTCTTGGAACATATTCACAAGTGTTCTATGTGAGCACTTTGCGCAACATGGCACACATCAACCGATAGACTGTCTCCTGACAAACTTTCTTTAGCATGTTACGGTCAGTATCAAACTAGTCGGTTTTCGTTTACAGATGGAGCCCAAATCTCTGAAATGTTCATACCATGGTTATGAATGGCCTTCCCAGTCTTTCCGCTATTTGGTACGGAAATGCCCCAGGTAGAAAGAAAGCTTTCGGCAAGTTGGCGCATGCTTGGCTTTTGGCTTTCTACTTCTTGCACTTGAAACGCATGCTTTCATACAATTTGCAAGCGATACTTTAGATCCTTTGCAGAGCGTCATAGCATCACTTGCCGTTCATTGGCTATTGACTTGATTTGACTTGTAGAACGTTTGCGTCAAGCTTGAATGGAACACTAAATCCAAGGTTTCCCCCAGGTAACTTCGTTTCTAGAATCCAGCTTGCGGCATGCTTGCACGTTTTCCAATAAACCCGGATGAAAGCTTGGCTATCTTGCAATTCAAGCTTACAGCAAGCGGTTTGCAAGTTTTCTCTGCTTCTAGAAGCTGTTGCACACTAATCACAGACTAATCAAGCACACAGAAGGATCTCCGTTCTCCAGTGAACGCCATTTACCTTAAGGTTGGTTTAAAGGGACAAGTTTTGCCGATAGATGGCACTGCAGTCTTCGTATCTCTCCCATGTATTTTTTATCTTTCACGAAAATTCACCATTTCTCTTACAAATTTCAACTTACTGCCTTCAAAATTTTTAGAAAAGGAACTTCATAATCTAAGGCAATAATCCGTGCCGATTTTTTTATTTTAAAATTTCTTCATTGTTGAAATGGCTTGATTGTTGAAATGGATATCCAAACCTTTAACAATGGAACTGTTTCAACAATGAAGAAAATTCTAAATAAAGAAATCAGCACGGGTTGTTCCCTTTAATAGGTTATAAAGTACCTTCTCCAAAAATTTGAAGTCTCTAGGTTGAATTTCCTAAGAGAAATTGTAAATTTTTTTGAAAGGTAAAAAATACATGGGAGATACGAAGACTGTAGTGACATGTATTTGCAAAATTTGTCCCTTTACACTAGCTGCTCACTGCTGACTCTTAGTGATAGAAAGTGGAAACACTGCGTGGAAACTAAACTTGGAAAATTAACCTTTCGAATCACATATCTCATAATGACATATATTTGATACATTTCACAGAATAAACTTCTGAATTGTGGTCCATCATTTTGACTTACCCTGTATAAGAAAATACTGAACTGAGTTTCTTTCATGTTTTTTTTTTTTTGTATCGTAGATTGTGACGGTAATAAAAACCCCTTGTTGTCCTACAGATGACAATTTGGAAACAGTCAGTTGATAATTCCTGACGACAAACTTTGAGGTTGATACGCTTCATTCCAAATAGTTCTTCGGTCTTGAAGGGAACTTTTTTTAAGAAAATAAAAAAAAGAACTCTTTTACAATGAAATGTTGTGACTTTTCCTTGGCTCTAGTCCTTTTCAATTTCAACCTGTTCGTTCTTCAGAACACACATAGCCAGTTTTCTACCACGTTCAACTACCATGACACACTCACACACCAATTCACTTACTCAGAAGGCAAACAACTTTAAAAAAAAAAAACGAAAAAAATGGAAAAGAAAGAATTAATGACTCTTTCTTGGCAGAAGAGAAATGCGCACCAAAATTATCTTCTTAAACACTCTTGATCACGATTTTCCTCACTGCCAATGTTGACACTTGTACATTCTATTTCAGGCAATCAAGAGATTGAATTAAAAAAGTGCATAGCAGCTACGCCCGAATTCTGGCATTGGTCCACCTTCTCTTAGAGATCAATGAGATGGTAAAACAGCCAGAATGACTTTCTACAACGGTTCTGTGTTTTATTAAAAGCAGCGTAGGTAGTATATACAATGATATGAGTTATATTACTTAAACTACTAAACGAAATGTGAGAAAAAAAAAACATATTTTATTTCACAAGTGCATTGACCTTTTGCGCTCAAGTATTTTGGATTAGGTTTGTGTGTGGGATGTTGAAAATGTCACTACCGAGTACATAGTTGTTAGTTTTCATTCTTCAATGAAATCTCTAGTCAAAATAACCTTTTAGATCTGTACAAAAAACTGGAAACTGTGTCTTGCAATTGAAATTATCATCCTTGTAGCAAATACGAGGGCGGATCAAATACATTGAAATCTCCCCTAATGGATATAGGGAGCGGACACTTCCCTAATTTGGACAAACATTTTTATTCCAGCAAAAATATATGTATTATTATGGGTCAGAACCCCCCTCTCTCTCTTTTTTTTTTTTCCCGGAGACTTCGACAAAGTCGATACTTTCAAATATCTAGGATCAGTATTAACAAACTAAAACTATATCCATAAAGAAATTTAATGTCGACTAGAAGCAGGGAATTGGCGTTATTTATTCAGTTCAAAATCTTTTGTCGTCACGAATTCTGCCGAGAAATTTAAAGCTTACAATATATAAAATGATAATCATGCTTCGTGTGCTGTTTGGTTGCGAAACATTATCGCTTACGATGAGGGCGGAACCCAGGCTGAAAGTATTTGAGAACAAGATCTTGAGACGAATATTCGGACCCGAGAGGAACGGAAGTGGAGAATGGCGGAGACTTCATAACGAGGAATTATTTAGTTTATACCCTTTACCAAGCATTGTTAGGGTTATCAAGTCTAGGAGGCTCAGATAGGCAGGTCATTTGCCAGAATTAAAAAAAAAAAAAAAATAGGAACGCTTTCAAAGTTATAACTAGAAGCCTAATCGGTAAACGACCATTAAGAAGACCTAGGCGCAGATGGAACAGCAATATTAAGATGGATCTCACAGAAATAGTAATACAAAGTGGACAAAGTGGATCAAGTTGGCTGAGGGCAGGAGCTAATGGAGAGCTTTAGTGAAGGGGACATTGAATCCCCGGGTTCCATAGGCCGTAGAGTTAGTTAACTCAAATGCAGACATAGGTAGTTTTCTTTTACCCCCAACGTTTTAGTAATCTCTTCATAATGGATAGGAATTAATCTCAGCTCATGAGTATTTAGAAAAAGAAAAGGATTTTGCAACTTGAGAATAAATCTTGAATTGACCCTTTCAACTGATCTAGGATTTATAAGCAAATTTCGATCAGAAACTAGTGTTCGCAGGATTACACAATACAACCAAAGGACAATTAGCAACGTTTCAAGATATGCAAGACATTACCCAAGATGATCCCAATTTTAAATATGGTTTAAAACGAAGGTGTATGACGTATACCTACCTAATATTTTTATAGTCTAGAATACACTCCCTTAAATTTAGAAAAGAATGAATGTATGCGGGTGAAAATATGCTATCTTTTTGATAACGGTTGAGCGTGTACCTATCAGATTCTGTCACTCTACAACTGGTTTAAACGTAGATCTTGCAATTCAACACATCACAGACATACTGGATTTGATATGTAATTTAACATAATGTTGTAAAATTCTATTAAAAACAGGTTGCTAGAGTCATAAACATACGGGAATCGATTTTCTCCCACAACCAGTTTTATTATAAAAGCTTTCTGTTATAAAATAGTACAACACAGATAAATACAAAATCCTCTACGGAATTAGGATAAATATGTATCCCAAGGCCCAGGTAAGGATAACCACAAAGCTCCAGGGCAAGCTGAGTGGAGGGGGCTAGGATTCTCAGCGCTCTATAAAATACCACTGTAGTCCTGCAAAACTCCGCAGCAGGCTGAGAGGGAAGGAAAACCACGAAACTCCGCAGCAAACTGGGTGATTACGGTTAGGAATCTCTCAAATCTCTACTGCAAGCTAAGAGGCTTGGGTTAGTTTAGGGTTCTCTCAGAGCTCCAAAGCAAGCTAAGAGAGCAGGAGTGACCAGCTGAAAGTGATGTCGGTTGTGGTGATGCTTGGAATTTTATATCTCCTCTTGGGAAGCAGTGGTGATGATCCAGTGGTGACTATGATCCAGTTCTTCCATCATATGATAGACCGGTGACGGTGATTTCTGTCGTCTCTTCTTATAGTAAGTAACTTGTAGTAGAAAAGCACATGGTGTTGTTTCCAAATAAAAGCGCATGCGGATGTGTATAAATGTAAATACGTGCGGGATATTAGAATATGAATACTTTGTGCATTCAAGATGTTTTGTTTCTTCATGCAAATTGATTAAATAAGGAAAAATTAATGCCTGAAATTAAACCTTATAATTTTCAGTTTTATTAAGAAAATTATATTAAAAAGTTTTCTACATGAATTAATTTTTAAAGGAACACTTTTATCTAATATTGATCAATTATATGCTATTAAGTTATTTCTGTTACGTTACTTACACATATAAGAGATCAGATGTTCAGCTAGTATTTTTTGCATTTCATAAACTTGTATACATCGAAACTTTTTTTTTTTAATTTTCTAAAATTACTTACTAGTAGTTTTATGGTCAACAACTTTTATTTTCATTTGAATATATCGATGAAAAAGTATAGATATTTCGTGAGGTGCTAGGAGAGCTCATACGTACTAAGCCAAGGAATTTATATGAACATGTGGTCTATTCCCTCGGTTTCCGAGATAGAGAATAGTACTTTTTCAGCCCCTATCTTTCCCAAGCAACATTGTTTATATATATACAGGCGTACGGTTATATTATGATTTTCTCGACTCTTGTTGATGCCGATAACATGAATCTTTAACAACATCCTCGGCATAGAGTGTAGTATCCACCCAGTTTTTTCTGTTGCCCTAGTGACAGTGATTTCACTCAATAATAGACGATTATTATATATAAAAAAGGAATTTTAGAGGGAATTTTTAAAATTTTTCCCTCTGTTACTTTCCTTCTTTAGGCATAGTTGCAGTAATTTGTACACCGTCAGAAAGCTTACTTCTTACCTTTCGTATTTAGGTAATGTGATATATAATTTTCGTCTTTACACTGGCTACGCAGTTAACTGAAACTAAACAGGTTTCAGGGGTTGTAAAAGTACCCTCCTATCTCGGAAACAAGGGGAAATAAACTATATGTTCTGATAAACTTTTTGGCTTAGTATGAGCTCCCCTAGCACCTCTCAAAATATATGTACTTCCTCTTCGGACACCCTGTATATTACAGAACCTGGGTGATGTGTAAATCCATTTTAACTAATTTAATTATCCAACGATTATTTTTATATATAGCATTTGAATTTTCTGTTTCTTAGCTTAAAATTCTACCAAAACTACTTCTGAAGGTGAGGTACAAAACGAGACGAGACGAAATATACTTTTTCGAGAATCAAGAGGAGACGAGGCGATAAAACTTTATTTCTTGTCTCGCTTCGTAAGCAACACTAAATGTAACGCGCACGTTGAACATTTATTTTACACAAGTCTATCTTGTTTATTGCTGTTTGTACTGCAGAAATTTAACATTTATTTTATACAAATTTACTTACCGAATGATAAAGCGATGAATTTGTCCTGAGTTTCAACGAAAAAAAAAAATTAGTTATAAGAAAAGAACGATTCGTTACGTCTTTTCAAGTTATTGTTGTTAGACAAATTGCTAACGTAAGTATTGCAAAGCAACAAAAATTGTTTGTGTACAGTCAGCGACAAAAGTTTTTACCATTTAATGAAATTAGTCTCGTAAATAATTTCAGAATTGAATGACAATTCGAATACATTTTTCAGAAAATTTAAAAAGAATTTAATTTTATCTACGTTCCAGCCTTGAAACTTGGTGAAACAGTATACGTTCCACACTTTTTTCCAAAATAAATTTTAGCAAACGGAAATAACTGTAGTCGCTGGCTGTACTTTTTTTTTTTTTTTGTATTTTTTGTACTAAAATAGAATGTTTTCTCTAATTTTGAAGGCAGACTTGAGAAAAATGGGTGCGTATTACATTCGAGTAAATATTTTTTTTTAAATTTTTATCTAGGTTTTCTTAGATTTATACGAGTACTATTAATGATATTTGATAAATCATATTCTGATTTCCTTTTTTTTTTCCTTTTTGTAGGTAAGTGATTATGACAAAACTTTACATCTACTTGTAACAACGTTTAAGGACACTTTTCAGCCAACAGGATAATAACTTTGACTGTGTTTTCGTCAAGAAAGTCAGAGGAAACAAAAGAAGAAACCATCTAAACAGTTATTAGGTTTACAGGTAAGTTCCTTTAAATTGATTTCATTCTACTTGACCAGGTTTTCAGACTGAGAAACTAGCACACCTTATACTATGTAGTCAGATTTCAATTCTAGCGTGTCATGCAATATGTCCCCTAATCATTTACTAAAGCAGTTTTAGAGAAATAGACGATATAAAACTTTAACATCGAATAATATAGGCATTTAATTAATGTAACAAGGGGCTCCAAAGTCTAGTGGTTAAAGAGTTGGACTCGTGTCCGCGTAGTCCTGGGTTCCATTCCCGGCCTGGTATCCCAATTTTCTGTCCACCCAGCGTCGTGAGACAACTGGTGAGCCACATGAATAAAAGATGTAACGACCATTCGGTCCAAAAAAGAAAAAAAAATGCCTGTTGGAGGCAGAGCGGCGTAGTAAATTGATAACGCGTTCATCCCTATGTTGGATGTAATTTGATCAATCGCTAACAGATGATGTTGGAGCAGATTCAAGCCCGCAAAGGATTGTTCCACAGGTGGTTTGCCCTTAATTAGTGTAACATGCAAACGAATTAAAGTGTAGCATTTGACAATATCTGGATTGTCAATTGAATACAATGTAAATCACAAATGACAAATTTACCTGACATTTTACGTATTATATATTCTCAGAGGAATGAATTTTCTGTAAGAGGTTCTTATGGTATAGTCAATGGTATAGTAAAATCTTGAGTAAGAGTTATGAAAGTGTGTTTTCACTATGAGCACTGTTCTTAATGTTTCCACATTAAGAAGATTTTTTCCTTCAATCCAAATATAAGACTTTGGATTAAGGATGCGTTCCAAACAGTAGCGTTATTTCAGATATTGCTTTTTTTTAAGGATCGGGGTGGGGGCAGACTCTCCGATATTTGTAGATGTTCATATTTCTTATTAGTATATTATTGTATTATTTATTAAAATAGTCTATATACATATCTGGAAATCATGAGGGGCAGGGTGGCTCAGTGGTAGAGTGTTAACCCCTGGTCCATGGGGTCCGTGGTTCGATCTCCCGCCAAGTGAGCTTGTGAGGGACAACATCGTGTCCGTGAGTTTTCTCGGGGTACTCCCCTTTCCTCCCACATCCCCATTCCACCAATTCTTCCATCACCATTAATTTGCCGTAATCATTAGCCTAAAAGACTTAATCACGGGACATTAATCTGAAAAATTTGAAAGATTTCTAACTCATAAAGGTGCAGTTACCCCTAGGGATGCGCACGAGACAAGATTTGTGGCTGTCTCGTCTCGTAAAGGTGCTGTAAAAGCGATGTCTTGACTCGAAAAATGTATATTTCTCTATTGGAAGAGCCGTATCTCGACTCGAATTTTGTCAGGAAAATCATGTCTCGACTCGTCTCGTGCGCATCCCTAGTTACCCCCTTGAAGGCCCAAGTGAATGAAGCCACTGGCTCCAAATAAGCTAACATACGTGAAAGAACATTATCAGAATCTTTAAGTCTCAAATGAATACTAGGTTGTAGTTTCGAGGAGATTTTAGCCTCCCTTGCTGGGCTTTTGTCTAGTGATCGTGTGTTCGATGCTCAAGGTTCTGGCTTCGATTTCCGCTGGGAAAGCATCATAGATGCTATAGGATTCAAATATCATTTTGTTGGCAAAAATTATACATACGATTTAATCAATCAAGACCCAATTGGAAACATTAAAGGAAATACAGGCCAAAGGATTAATTAATCAATGGACACTACAGAGGGAGCTCCTTCTTATGAAATAAAATTAAATTTTTAGTTTCACGTCCCACGTTTACGCTCTTTAGGCTAAAGCAGACACATGAATAAAATGAATGATTATGAAAGAATTATGGAATGAGAAAGTAGAAGGATGCGGAAGGACGCCCCAGAAAACCCGGTTTCGTCCACCTGAAACTTACCTGGGCTGGGACCGAACCAGGGAACTCAAGCACCAGAGATTAGCGCTTTACCACTTTTTAAAAGTTAACTGATATACGGAATGTTTCTCAGAAACTTAATTTCTCTAATTATCACTATTTTTCTACTTTTTCCATTAATGTTTAAGAACAGGGACGCGAACACAGAAACATCGAGGACAGTTAAAGTGCCAAAGGCTCTCTCACCGGGAAAGGAACCCGAAACCACATACACCAAAGACACACGCGCCAGATACTTAAGAGTCTTCATCCCGGAGAAATTAAAATACCGCTAATTTTACAGTAATTATGTGATATTTTCAAATAGATAAAATATAATCGAAATGTGGAACAAGAGCGCCCTACACAATATTATTTTACATGAGATACCGTTATCACGACTCACTTATCTGCTTTCGATTTCGAACCATTTTGAAAATCGGCATTTATTTTCGCGTTTCTAAACAGCTGAAAACATAAAGCCACTAGGTGACTTGTGATAACGGCACCTCACGCAAAATAATATTGTCTAGGGCGCTCTTGTTCCATATTTCAATTATTTTTTATCTATTTGAAGATATCACATAATTACTGTAAAATTAGCGGTATTTTAATTTCGCCGGGATGAAGACTCTTAAAGAAAAGTACGTCCCAACCGGGATATTGGTGTCTGTGGTCATCTCTCTGAAATTCGACGAAATCCAAGCATGACAGGGACACGAACACAGAAGTATTGAGAACAGTTAAAAATCCCGAATATGCTCTTAAGGGTCTTCACTACAGCGAAATTAAACTGCCGCTAATTTTAGAGTTTTTCTGCAATATCCTCAAAGCAAATAAAAATATTCGAAAAGCAGAAACGTAGTGAACTAGACAATACGATTTTACATGTGATACCTTTACCACAATTCACTTATCTATTTTTGGTATACCGCTATTTAAAGAACCCGCAAAAAAAATGCTAAATCTATCTTCAGTTCCAAATCGAAAACAGATAGGTGAGTTGTGATAACGGTATCACATGAAAAATCGTATTGTCTAGTTCACTACGTTTTTGCTTTTCGAATATTTTTATTTGCTTTGAAGGTATTACAGAAAAAACTCTAAAATTAGCGGTAGTTTAATTTCGCTGTAGTGAAGACCCTTAAGAGGGATTGCTCCGGAAAAATTTTTGAGTTTTACGTCCCACGGTTATGCCGGTTAGGCTAAAGGAGACGGTGATGATGAGAGATGAATTAAATTGTGGAATGAAGAAAGTGGGAGGAAACGGGAGAACCCCGAGAAAACCCACGCTCACGGTGTTTGTCCGTCACAAAGTTCCCTTGGCGGGAGCAGGGTTTGAACCCGGGACTCCAAGCACCAGAGGTGAACGCTCTACCACTGAGCCACCGCGGCCCAGGGATTGCTCCGGAGTTCCAGTGGATTGCGCCTCATGATCCCAAGCTGAACGCCCGAGACCACTCGGCTATTCCCACCGGCTTTTTGTTTTAAATGAAATGAAATCTTTCACACACACACACCCAGAATTATGCCCAGTAAGCTAAGGGGGACGATGATCAATGCAAGTGAATGATGGTCCAAGATTTTATGGAAGGAGAATGTGGGAGGACAGGGGAGTACCCCGAGAAAACCCACGGACACGATGTTGTCCACCACAAACTTACTTGTGCGGGGATCGAACCAGGGACCCCACGCACTAGAGCGCTCTACCACTGAGCCACCATTCCCTACACTAGACCAGCGGGCGGCCACTGGACTACCGTGTTCTAAAACTAAATGGTTAACAAAAACTCAGGTCTAATTCCCGCTTAAAGCTTATATCGTTCGAATCTCACTTTAATCTGTAGTGCACACCTTACTTTTCTTGGAGCTGAAAACAAACGCTAAACTAAAAGCTAATCAAACTCAAAATATTTAGAAAGCTTTAATATTTAGTCACCGTGCATTTAACACTATAAATATGTCATAGCAAAACTGGCGGTAAGTCATCGAAGATCCAGTTCCAAAAAAATCACAATTTTTAATTAGTTTCCGTCAATACATGTTAGGTATGTTTAAACATGTACAGTTAGTTGGCATGAAAAAAGAAAATCTGGTAATAAAATTAGACTCGGCTCTTTTCATGTGAACTTCAATTGTCATAGGAAATGCAGAAAAGGCGAGATGTAAAGCGTGAAATCGACAGTCGTGCGTTCGCATCCAATACAAAGTCAAAAAAGGCTCACTAAAAATTGCAGTACCAAAACCACACAAGGGAAACGCAAATTTTCTTTCTGTCAAACCATCACACTTTGTGGTGTGACCTTGGAGAATTATAATTATCATAGGTTGAACTTGGAAATTCGTTACGTCTTTCAAAATACGTTTTTAAAAGGTTCATGACCTCACACCTGCCCTATTTACGTCTCCAGGATTTTCTCTGTGGTTCAGCACCATTTGCTGACCTCAAGTTGTGATAATGATGACAGTTGCAGTAATTATGTGTTGAAGAAAGAAGTGCAGATTTGTGTGTGTGTGTCAGAGAGAGAGAGAGAGAGAGAGAGAGAGAGAGAGGCGGGGTTTGTGTGTGTGTGTGAAGACATATTTTACATGTAGAGTATTGTCAGTGTAGAAAGAGGAATGTGGATATACGTGAACATTTAGTGAAAACCTCGCTTATCTTCAACCTGAGTACCTGAGTGCGATGTAGGCCCGCATCCAAGGGGGTCTAGGGGGGCCGTCCCCCCTAAATTTTAACTGGCTCCCTAAAAATTTTACAGTAGGCTTGCAAAAGAACTATAATATGGTGATGAACTATCATATGGTTGGATCGGGCCCCCCCTAACTTCAGCCGGGCCCCCCTAAGTTTTTGGGCTGGCTACGGGCCTGGTGCGATGGTGAGTGAGGTTTAAAAATCGAACCTTATCCTCATGTATTTTGGCTATCTGTAATCATCCACTTGTATTAATCGTTATGTTTGGCAGCGTTTCTGAAACTGTGGTTCATAAAGGCCTATCATTGTGGTCATTCTAGTCTGAAGAGGCCTCATTTCACGGCGACATTAATATACTGCTTATTTTACAGTAATTATGTGATATCTTCAAATAGATAAAAGATAATCGGAAAGTGGAACAAGAGCTCGCTAGACAATATTATTTTACATGAGATACCGTTATCACGACTTACTTATTTGGTTTCGATTTCCAACCATTTAGAAAATAGGCATTTATTTTCGCGTTTATAAATGGCTGCAAACGGAAAGCTACTAGATGATTCGTAATAACGTACCTCATGCAAAATAACATTGTCTAGGACGTTCTTGTTCCACATTTCGATTATCTTTTATCTATTTGAAGATATCTCATAATTATTGCAAAATTAGTGGTATTTTAATTTCCCAATGATTAGCCCTTTTAATCCAGAAAGAGAAAAACCTACAACATTATTAACATTTATTGGAAAAAATGTCGAAAGATATTATATATACAGTTGGAGCTGGATAACTTGAATTGTTTGATAACTCGATGTTTTCACATTCCCTTGAACTCTCCATAGCACTCAATTTTAAAATAACCTTTATACCCCATCAGGATCCTGCCGCCTACAGTCGGACGATTTGTCCATGCCGACCAGATGCCACGGTCAGATTGCCGGCGCCGGACACCGGCGTCTTTCCGCGCGATTTTCGACCGCGACGAATAGTTGCCTTGTCGAGCAGTCGGCAAACAGCCGGAAATGAGTATTAAATGCGCCGGCGCCGCCGTTGAAAAGAGGCCGGCACAAGGAGTCGGCAGAGGGTCGGAAAGAGGCCTTTCCGACTGTTTTGCCGACTCTGACTGTCGGCAGCAGTCGGCAAAGGGCATTTTATTCTACGATTTTTGACCGTTTGCCGCCTCGGCAAAAGGTCGGTAACTTGGAACACGTAGATCGTCGTGCCGCCGCGGACGGGTGCCGGCTGCCTCCAGCGGCCTGCCACTGTCGACGGTGACAACCCCTCTTTCTGACCGCGACTTCCTAATGTTTAAAAATTACAATCTCAATAAGTCGAATTTTAAGAGTTTCATAATCAAATTTCGAAACCTCGATAACTCGAACTTTCGGATTTGCGAAGCTCTACAAGTCGAAGTTTACCATATAATTCGAATTCCTCTTAATGTGACTTCCTTAACTCGAAGCTATAGCTCTATGCTTTTACGTAATTGTCATTGTTGCCAGTCCTGTGTTTGGTGCTCATGTGTACTGTAATTATGTTTCATTCATGTCTAATATTTTATTTTTACTAGTCACCTTATTTAATATAAACAAGGTGACTTCGAGTTATAGAAGTTGAATGAATAAAACTTCAAGTTATAGAGGTTGAATGAATAAAACTTCGAGTTATAGAGGTTGAATGAATAAAACTTCGAGTTATAGAAGTTGAATGAATAAAACTTCGAGTTATAGAAGTCGAACGAATAAAAATTTTGAGTTATAGAGGTTGAATGAATAAAACTTCGAGTTATAGAGGTTGAATGAATAAAACTTCGAGTTATAGAGGTTGAATGAATAAAACTTCAAGTTATAGAGGTTGAATGAATAAAACTTCGAGTTATAGAGGTTGAATGAATAAAACTTCGAGTTATAGAGGTTGAATGAATAAAACTTCGAGTTATAGAAGTCGAACGAATACAAATTTTGAGTTATAGAGGTTGAATGAATAAAACTTCGAGTTATAGAGGTTGAATGAATAAAACTTTGAGTTATGGAGGTTGAATGAATAAAACTTCGAGTTATAGAGGTTGAATGAATAAAACTTTGAGTTATAGAGGTTGAATGAATAAAAAGTTTGAGTTGTAGAGGTTACATTGTCACTTTTCATGAGGAACGCGCAACCTCGGTATCTCAAATCTTTGTTGTAGCCACCTTGGTAACTCGGACCTTGATTACTCGAAAAACTCGAATTTTTGTATATTTTTTTAGCTTCGAGTTATCGATGTTCCACTGTAGTTCGAAAAGTGCTGTCATACGTACATCAGGTAGGCTTGAAGGTTAACTCCATACAGAAAATTATTCTAATATTAACAGTGGCGGCGATTGGACTTTAAAAGTGGGGGCAAGACATGATCTGAATATTTGTATATCAAGGTTAGTTTTCCTGGTTGTTTCTAACACTTTGTTTGTTAAAAGGTTGTATAATTAATAGGATACAATCTTTTCTGTTAAAATACCGTATATAGTATTTCATATTTTATTAAGTAAATTGACAACAGCAACGGAAGTAAGTACTAGCCCTTTGTACTCTTAAATAACGAAAGTGTAAGAAAAGATTTGATTCCTTGCTCATTAACATCTTAAAATTCTGTTCGGAAAATTGTGTGATCAGATTATTTAATAACAAAATTGCAAAATAAATAAATAGAAAGGATAATATTAATCATAGTAATGAATAATGAGACTTGCTTTGTAGAAGTTATATTGAAACTGGGAATTAATGAACAACTTATATTTTTAATTCCTCACATGCTATTAAATGTATGTTATTACTCTTAGAAATTGAAAAATAGTAAATACTACAAGCATAATAAAACTGTATACATTAAGGGGTCACTTCAAAAAAGTGGGGGGCAACTGCCCCCTCTTGCCCCCCTAATCACCTCCCCTGCATATTAAAGTGGGAGAAATTAATTAAACTTAATCTTAAGTGAAAAAAATAAATTAGAAAGAACAGTAATCCCATATAGTACTATAGACTTCAGGAAGTATGCTTTGTAACTCGGAAAAAAAAAAGAAGAAGAAACAATTTCTTGCAATTCCATTTGGAAGACTCTCTTCTGTCCAGAAATCCTGATTTTTTTCTCTGTTTGGATTTTTTTGCACTTAAAAATGTCTCTTCATAATATGATGACAAAGGAACTGGTTGTTACACCAATACCTCACAAACTTCCTGCTTTTTTTGGGAGAAAAAAATTAATGGAACTAGACCATATAGAGTCCTGTTGCCAAGAAATGTCCATGACCACACATAAATTCTGTTGAAATCCCCCCTCCCGAACCCTTCCTCTCTATATAGAGTAAAGCCTAAGCAAGCGAAGGAAGCATTGCGAAGAATTATAACATCCTGTTTTACTTAGCATTTTTGTTCTTCTAGTACATATTACATGCCATATAACCGAAAACCACAGCATATTCTTTTTACAGGTGGAATTTCTTTGACCCTGAGGACATTGTACTTGTAAGGGCCATGGCGGGTTTTACAAGAAATAGCGGGATCCACCTTCTTATTACGTATTTACAACTAACTTTTTTCTTTTTTTCGTCGTTTTTCGTAATTGGGACAACACGTTGTTTGTTTGTTTGTTTCTGTGGATTACCAAATGATGTTTCATCTCTCCTCTTTTACAGAAAAGGATAAGTCTTCGTAGAGTAAGTATACTGTTGTTTATTGCGAGTGTGTTGCGCTTTTAAGTACGTCCGTGTGCGAATACTACTAACAATCTGTGTCATTATAACTTTCTTTAAGTTTTACGTTATTTTGTACAGTTATGTTTTGGAAACGTTAGTTTTCTTCCCCCTCTTCCCTTCACTCTATATCACTTTTTTTTTTTTTTTTTTTAAGTTTAGAGGAACATAGTCACTTTCGGAAAATATATATTTCCTTCTCAAGACGTACTTATTAAGTTCCAGTCAACTGAAAGCCAATAACATAATCATTTAATCATTTTATTGAAGATAGAAATCCGCAATATTCAATACTGATTTAATTAACAATTTATTTCTTTTTAAAAAGTCCTAATTACTTGACCCAAGAGGAATGACGGAAACTTCATAACGAGAAACTGCATCATTTATACCATTTAACAAACATTCTTAGAGTCATCAGATCTAGGAGGCTCAGGTGGGCAGGTCATGTAACCAGAATGGAAGAAAGTAGGAACGCTTTCAAAGTCTTAACTGAAAGACCAATCGGAAAACGACCATTAGGAAGACCTAGGCGCTGATGGAGAGACAATATTAAGATGGATCTCGCAGAAATAGGAATCCAAAGTAGAAACTGGATCCAGTTGGCTAAGAATAGAGTTCATGGAGAGCTTTTTGTGAACGCGGCACTGAATCTCCGGGTTCCGTAGCCCATAGAATTAATTAGTTTCTATAGTGGTTCTTTTGCGTAATCGTTTGGCAATAATTTCTTCCACTTACTATAATGACTGTGATAACTCGTGAAGCCTGGGCTCTACACCAATCATAGAACTGCTTTGCCTCGGAAGAATTCGGTACGATTTGTGGAGGTGTCTTCCGAACGCACACTTGATAATAATAATAATAATAATAATAATAATAATAATAATAATAATAATAATAATAATAATAATAATAATAATAATAATAATAATAATAATAATAATAATAATATAAAAAAGTGAAAGAGCAGAAGTTCACCAACAACGTTGTCAAACTTAGAAGACATGGCAAACGAAGAACAAAGAAACAACACTTAAAGGACTATAACACGAACACTAACATTTATTCGAATTAAGCGATAATAATAATAATAGCAAAAATATAAAATTATAACAACAAAAGAAAACGAAATTTAGCGGCAATCCGACAACACTGCACACTCAGTAGATATTCGTGTAGCGCGAGAGACGACACGGGCAAAATTTAATGTGTGGGAGTTGACGACCGGGACACGCCCTCGCGTTCTATTGGGTGATGAAATTGATGGATCTAGATCAAGCTTCACGAGTCCTCACGATCAGTTATAGCATCGACTGCGGCAGAGATTCGTGTGGCAAACTCTACAAAAAAAAAAAAAAAAAAAAAAAGTGTTCAGTAATTCTTAGATAACTGTTATGTGGACCATCTGTAAGACCGTGTGTCCATGTTACATTAATCTTGTAGCTGTCATTTAAAAAATCTTGCAATCCGATGTTTCTATTTACTGTTTACATGTTACAATTTCCTGAAATCAAGAAAGGTATATCCACCACCCATGCAGCACGGCACTCTAGTGGACGAATAGTGAACCTCCTCATTAAAAACGTGTATTTTGGAACACTTCCGCTGCCTGTCTAAAAGAATCCGTTGTTTCGGAAGCGGCGAGACTGGTTTTTCCTTTATGTCAGCGGGAGCGCTATAGCAGGTAGCAAGACGACCCAGAAAGTTGCAATGATTCAACCCCTTGCAAGATGGAAAAAAAATTGCATGTTCCTTTCAATAATATGTTTACGTGGAGAAATATTGTAGGGTTTCAAGGTTTTTTTATGACAGCTACAAGATTCATGTAAAATTTAAACGCGGTCTAAGAAATAATTCCCGATGGGAGAGCATCGAATGTAGCAATGTGGTTTAGATCCCAATTTGAAATGTAGTGTCACGTCCTGCTTAGTCTTTTGTTGATTGACAAAGGGCATAAATATAATTCAATTAATCAATAAATCAAGCAAAAGAACTTAATTATGTTTTAGGTCAGTCTTATCTATTTTAGTCCCTTCAGTTAAGGGATCTTCCGCAGCACATAGGAGACTTCACTGAGCCATAGTCCTGAATTCAACTTTCGATAGAAGAACGTGGAACTTTGGATGTTGACTCAGGACTCTGAAGAGCTACTTGAAGAACACCCTCGTGGCTAAGCGATTGTCGTACGCGCTTTTGAAGTGGAAGACCCCAGTTTCGATTCCCGGTGGGTGCTCATGTGGTTCGGATCCTACGTTAATTTATAGGTCTACGTCTCATATAGCCTCTCTGCCGAAAGGAGCACTAAACTGAAAACCAAATCAGAACTACTTGAATTGAGGGATAGTGGTTTCCGGTTTAGAAAGCCAGAAATATCAGCAATGGTAGATAATGATATCAATAGTCATCCTATCTGGCCAAGCATAGTTTTTCGGGCACTGCAACACAGGAAGATATGGTGATACTAAAGCCTGTGACAAACATCTTGGCATTTCAGTTAAACGAATAAAACGCAAGCTCTGTCGCGATGTTGCCGAATGCTAAGGGGTGTGTTTATGACTAAATAGACGAACTACAGCGCGATCAGGTGGCAAAGGATAGACGTGGATATGTACAAAATAAATGTGGTAATACCGCTGGACTCTCGTTTGCTAGCAGCATTTAAAGGGAACTTGGATCGCCGCCTTCAAATGCCAAGATGTTTGTCACGCCGTTTAGTCCTGAAACCTCTTCCCAGTAAACGTTGTGGTATATTTGTTGCTTTTATATAAG